>NC_090647.1:140009728-140267228 GCF_040937935.1 Hyperolius riggenbachi | reverse complement strand
ATTCGCGGCAAAAACCGCGCAAAAATTCGCATCCGCATGCTAATTCATGGAATTTCAACAGCGGTGGAATCCAGGCGATTCTGCACCGCAATAGTGGAAACGAGCCCTCAGAGATGATCTGCAAAGAGGAGTGGACCAACATTCCTCCTAAAATATGTGTGCAAACTTGGTCATCAATTACAAGAAATGTTTGACCTCTGTGCTTGCAAACAAGGGTTTTTCCGCTAAGTATTAAGTCTTTTATTGTTAGAGGGTTCAAAAACTTATTTCACTCAATGAAATGCAAATCAGTTGCTGTCTTTTATTTAAGGTTATTTTTTCGATTTTCCTTTTGATGTGCTATCTGCCACTGTTAAAATAAACCTACCATTGAAATGATACTGTTCTGAGACTTTTCATTTCTTTGTCATTGGACAAACTTACAAAATCAGTGAGGGGTCAAATAATTATTTCCTCCACTGTATGTATCGTTTAGCGCTCTTGCCTTGCATTGGTTAGTCTCCATTTCAAATCTTTTGTAGCTAATGCTAATCACTGGCTTTTACAGCAGCTTGCACAGTGGTGGCTGCTAATCAGTGGCTGTTACTGCTGCTGGCTCAGCGGCAGCTGCTAAACATTGGCTTATAATGCTGCTGGCACAGTGGTGGCTGATAATCAGTGGCTGTTACTGCTGCTTACAGAATTGCAGTTGCTCATTAGTGTCTTACACTGCTGCTGTCACAGAGGTAAATAATTATTAGTGGCTGTTATTGCTGCTTGCACCGTGGCGGCAGAGAATTAGTGTCTGTTACTGCTGCTGGCACATTGGCGACTGTTAATCAGTGTCTGTTACTGCTGCTGGCACATTGGCGACTGGTAATCAGTGGCTGTTACTGCTGCTGGCACAGTGGCGACTGGTAATCAGTGGCTGTTACTGCTGCTGGCACAGTGGCGACTGGTAATCAGTGGCTGTTACTGCTGCTGGCAAAGTGGCGACTGATGATCAGTGGCTGTTACTGCTGCTGGCACATTGGCGACTGGTAATCAGTGGCTGTTACTGCTGCTGGCACAGTGACGACTGGTAATCAGTGGCTGTTACTGCTGCTGGCACATTGGCGACTGGTAATCAGTGGCTGTTACTGCTGCTGGCTCAGCGGCAGCTGCTAAACATTGGCTTATAATGCTGCTGGCACAGTGGTGGCTGATAATCAGTGGCTGTTACTGCTGCTTACAGAGTTGCAGTTGCTAATTAGTGTCTTACACTGCTGCTGTCACAGTGGCGACTGGTAATCAGTGGCTGTTACTGCTGCTGGCACAGTGGCGACTGGTAATCAGTGGCTGTTACTGCTGCTGGCACAGTGGCGACTGGTAATCAGTGGCTGTTACTGCTGCTGCCACATTGGCGACTGGTAATCAGTGGCTGTTACTGCTGCTGGCACAGTGGCGACTGTTAATCAGTGTCTGTTACTGCTGCTGGCACATTGGCGACTGTTAATCAGTGTCTGTTACTGCTGCTGGCACATTGACGACTGGTAATCAGTGGCTGTTACTGCTGCTGGCACAGTGGCGACTGGTAATCAGTGGCTGTTACTGCTGCTGGCACAGTGGCGACTGGTAATCAGTGGCTGTTACTGCTGCTGGCAAAGTGGCGACTGATGATCAGTGGCTGTTACTGCTGCTGGCACATTGGCGACTGGTAATCAGTGGCTGTTACTGCTGCTGGCACAGTGGCGACTGGTAATCAGTGGCTGTTACTGCTGCTGGCACATTGGCGACTGGTAATCAGTGGCTGTTACTGCTGCTGGCTCAGCGGCAGCTGCTAAACATTGGCTTATAATGCTGCTGGCACAGTGGTGGCTGATAATCAGTGGCTGTTACTGCTGCTTACAGAGTTGCAGTTGCTAATTAGTGTCTTACACTGCTGCTGTCACAGTGGCGACTGGTAATCAGTGGCTGTTACTGCTGCTGGCACAGTGGCGACTGGTAATCAGTGGCTGTTACTGCTGCTGGCACAGTGGCGACTGGTAATCAGTGGCTGTTACTGCTGCTGGCACAGTGGCGACTGTTAATCAGTGTCTGTTACTGCTGCTGGCACATTGGCGACTGTTAATCAGTGTCTGTTACTGCTGCTGGCACATTGACGACTGGTAATCAGTGGCTGTTACTGCTGCTGGCTCAGCGGCAGCTGCTAAACATTGGCTTATAATGCTGCTGGCACAGTGGTGGCTGATAATCAGTGGCTGTTACTGCTGCTTACAGAGTTGCAGTTGCTAATTAGTGTCTTACACTGCTGCTGTCACAGTGGCGACTGGTAATCAGTGGCTGTTACTGCTGCTGGCACAGTGGCGACTGGTAATCAGTGGCTGTTACTGCTGCTGGCACAGTGGCGACTGGTAATCAGTGGCTGTTACTGCTGCTGGCACATTGGCGACTGGTAATCAGTGGCTGTTACTGCTGCTGGCTCAGCGGCAGCTGCTAAACATTGGCTTATAATGCTGCTGGCACAGTGGTGGCTGATAATCAGTGGCTGTTACTGCTGCTTACAGAGTTGCAGTTGCTAATTAGTGTCTTACACTGCTGCTGTCACAGTGGCGACTGGTAATCAGTGGCTGTTACTGCTGCTGGCACAGTGGCGACTGGTAATCAGTGGCTGTTACTGCTGCTGGCACAGTGGCGACTGGTAATCAGTGGCTGTTACTGCTGCTGGCACAGTGGCGACTGGTAATCAGTGGCTGTTACTGCTGCTGCCACATTGGCGACTGGTAATCAGTGGCTGTTACTGCTGCTGGCACATTGGCGACTGGTAATCAGTGGCTGTTACTGCTGCTGGCACAGTGGCGACTGGTAATCCGTGGCTGTTACTGCTGCTGGCACAGTGGTGGCTGATAATCAGTGGCTGTTACTGCTGCTTACAGAGTTGCAGTTGCTAATTAGTGTCTTACACTGCTGCTGTCACAGAGGTAAATAATTATTAGTGGCTGTTATTGCTGCTTGCACCGTGGCGGCAGAGAATTAGTGTCTGTTACTGCTGCCGGCACATTGGCGACTGGTAATCAGTGTCTGTTACTGCTGCTGGCACATTGGCGACTGGTAATCAGTGGCTGTTACTGCTGCTGGCACAGTGGCGACTGGTAATCAGTGGCTGTTACTGCTGCTGCCACATTGGCGACTGGTAATCAGTGGCTGTTACTGCTGCTGGCACAGTGGCGACTGGTAATCAGTGGCTGTTACTGCTGCTGTCACATTGGCGACTGGTAATCAGTGGCTGTTACTGCTGCTGGCACATTGGCGACTGGTAATCAGTGGCTGTTACTGCTGCTGGCACAGTGGCGACTGGTAATCAGTGGCTGTTACTGCTGCTGGCACAGTGGCGACTGGTAATCAGTGGCTGTTACTGCTGCTGCCACATTGGCGACTGGTAATCAGTGGCTGTTACTGCTGCTGGCACAGTGGCGACTGGTAATCAGTGGCTGTTACTGCTGCTGGCACAGTGGCGACTGGTAATCAGTGGCTGTTACTGCTGCTGGCACAGTGGCAGCTGCTAATTAGTGACTTATACTGCTGCTGGCACAGTGGTGACTGATACTCAGTGGTTTTTACTGCTGCTGGCACAGTAAGGGCTGCTAATCAGTGGCTGTTAGTGCTGCTGGCAGAGTGGCGGTTGATAATCAGTTGTTGTTACTGCTGCTGGCATAGCGACAGCTGTTAATCATAGTCTATTTTTTAAGAAAACTAATATTTATTTATTTTATGTTTTTGATTCTTAGAACTTGAGAACTTGTTCTTTTGGATTTCATTTGAATTTCTTTTAAAATGGCATCACAACAAGCTGGGCCCTCTACAAATCGTCAAGGAGAGACACGTGCAGAACGGGTAAGACAATTATCTTTTGTTCCTTACAATTTTAAAAATTATATTTCTTATGTGCAGAACACAAAGTATAGCCACTTCTCCTACAGTACATGATAAATAAAAAAAGGACATCAAACTGCGTTAAATGTTAGTTTTTATACCAAACCCCAAAAACTCACCCTCCCCTCCGTTCCTGTTTGTCCGCCCATGTTGCTCGATTTTTGTTCTACATAATTTCCTCCGTTTTCTCACCCATGTGCCATAACATCCACATGCCCCCTTCCAGCGGAGCTGGACTCACCTACCAGCTGGAGTACAACCCTGTCCTTCGACCCACTCTACAGCCTGCTCCCTCTATCAATACAGCATCGCTTTGCTTTAAGACTGTCATGTCACGTAAAGGAAGCTGTATGTGACATGACATATAGGATAGGTTAATGAACGATGCTAGAGGGAGCATGATTCACCGATAGGAGGACAGATAGTGTTTGACTCGTTTGTGGGTGAGTCTAATGGTTTTGCTGGTCACTTGGTGTGATTGTTAATCCACTTCTTGAACCTTCTCCCTTGAATAAAAAATAACGTCAAACCTATTTGAATGGGCTCTCTGTAAGTTAGGCGTGCGTAAGCTGGCTGGGACCTGTATAGAGGTGTTATGTGACCATTGTATTTATTATTTTTTTTCAGATAGCACATTTACATGCCAGAATGAGGCAGATGAGTGGCCAGGATCAATCCAGTGACAGCTTTCCAGTAAATCCAATTCGGGATCGAACAACTCCAAACCATTTTGACGATTATGACAGGCACAAGATAGGCCATACTGGCTGGTGCACGTGCCAGAATTGTGTAAACATGCCAACCGGTATGGAGTCGGTGTGTTGTTCCGAAATACCAAATGTAAATGTAATGATGGTGAACTTGACATGCATTACCCAGCATCCAATGTTTCCTCAACTATGTGCCAATGAGGAATGGGCCCAGATTTTTCTTTTTCTGACCAATAATTGTAACCCAGTGAATCCAGAAAATAATGTAACGATTATGACACTACTCAGATGACTGAATGTTGGTGATCTGCGGAATAATGGTTTTACAGGACCTTACCACAGGAGTTGGTAAGGAACACTCAGGACACCAACAGAACAGACTAGACACAAGACCCCTTAGTGGGGCTGGAAGGTACAGACAGATAAATACGGTTCTAACGGTCACCTGTGGAGCAGGTGATTCAGACCTTACTGCAGTCTCAGAGATACAAATGACGCGGCTCTAATGGTCATCTGTGGAGCAGGTGATTCAGACCTTACTGCAGTCTCAGCGATACAAATGACACGGCTCTAATGGTCATCTGTGGAGCAGGTGATTCAGACCTTACTGCAGTCTCAGAGATACAAATGACACTGCTCTAATGGTCATCTGTGGAGCAGGTGATTCAGACCTTACTGCAGTCTCAGCGATACAAATGACACAGCTCTAATGGTCATCTATGGAGCAGGTGATTCAGACCTTACTGCAGTCTCAGCAACAAGTTCCTTCCGTAGTCTGGACTCTCCACGGGGAGGAGTCAGACAGGGAGAGGGAAGGACCGAACGTGAGTGACACCAGATAGAGGGTGTCACTAACAGGTCTGGCGTTCTGTAACGATCGGTGTCAGCAACCAGAGGGAATCCGATCCTTGGCGATCCGCAGTATCCCCAAGAATACAGATATACCCGATTATTGAGGATCTGCGGAATCGTCAATAATCAGATATGTCTAATCTCTAGACACCAGGGAGAGTGTAAGTGTTTGGTGCAACAGTAATGTTTTGAGGGCTGCACCTCAAGAGCAGGTACAGGGCAGCAAGGAGTACTGCGCAAGTACAGGTTCCTTCCGAAGGCCTAGACTTCCCCGAGGGAGGAGTCAGGCTGAGCGCAGGAAGGACAGAGCGTGAGTGACACCAAAGGTAGTGTCACTAACGGATCTGGGAACTGCCTCTAACAGTAAGGTCAGTTCTCGCGGTCGGGCAAGCCAGGTCGAAAACACACGGACAGACAAAGTACAGATTCAAAAGGCAGAGGCGGAGTCTAAAGTACAGGCAGGGTTCGGCAACAGAGTATCAGAAATATCGAGGTACAGAATCAGGAGTGCAGATGCGGAGTCTAGAGGCGAGCCGGGGTTCGGCAACAGAGTATCAGAATAGCAAAGTACAAGATCAGAGTTTCAGAAGAATGGTCAGACAGGAAAACAGGTCATGACAATAATCACAATCAAACTAGTACTTTAAACTATCAACAGAATCTAGCTAAGTGTGGATCCCCGGCTCCGGCCGGTTCTAGCACACTTTGGGATCTGACTATGGTCTGAGTGCCTTCACGCAAGTGTTAGCAATGGCAGACAACCAGCAACTGACAAGCAGCAGAATATATAGTTGCTGGACTCTGCTGCCCCGCCCGAACCATTCAGCCAATCATGAGTCCTGCAAGAGTCAGCTGATCTTCCTGATCAGCTGACACCTCCCCTGCTGGTATAAAGGTCCTGCATTCAGGCCCGCGCGAGCATAGCTCTCCATCTGTCTAGGTGCACTAACAGACCCAGCCACACCAAGCACATGCTGCTGCATGCAAACAGCCGCTTTGCTGTCAAGACATGCGGCGGCTTTTCTGTGTTCCACCACACCGCCAGACGCGTGCAACCGCTGCGTAGGACGCGGAGTCAGCCGCCTAGCTCTTGGCACATGCGGCGGCTTTTCCGCGTTTCCTCACAGTTCCCCCCCCCCTGAGGCGTGGACTCCGGACACGCCCCAGGAGACAATGATAGCGACGTCCTCATCTCATACCCACACTCTTCACCTGATCAGATACCAAAGTCGAGGACCGTCCTGTGTCAGATTCAGAATTTTGGAACAAGGTATAAATGTAACAGTCACTAAATTTCTCGCATTCCGAACATAAATACAAGCTCTCACAGGTGCGAAATCTTTCATGCGTGACAACCGGTACATCAGGCGAAAAACATTTCCCACACTCAGAACATGAATAAGTTTTCTCATCAGTGTGAGACTTCCAATGACTGAGAAGTTCAGTGTTATTTACAAAACATCTTACACACTCAGGAGATGAATAAAGCTATCCCCCGCAGTGTGAGTTTCTACGATTGACAAGATTTATGTTATGTTTAAAACATTTCCCACACTCAGAACATTAATGTAATTTCCCATCAGTGTGAGACTTCCCATGACTGAGAAGTTCTTCCTCACATACAGAACACCAGTACAACTTCTCACCAGTGTGAGATTTCCCATGAGCAACAGGTCGCAGTTCAGGTACGAAAAAGTCCCCACACTCAGAACATGAATATGATTTCTCATCAATGTGAGACTCCTCATGACTGAGAAGTTCTTCCTCACATACAGAACACCAGTACTGCTTCTCACCGGTGTGAGATCTCCCATGGGCTACAGGCGGTAGTTCGGATACAAAAGGGGCCCAGCACAGAAAACATGAATACTTTTTCTCATTGGTGTGAGACTTCCCTTGACTGAGAAGTTTCTCCTCACATACAGGACACACGTATAATTTCTCACCTGTGTGAGATTCCCCATTAGTCACAGGTTGTCCCTCAGGTACAAAAGAGTCCCCACACTCAGAACACGAATATATGTATCCCTTAAAGTGGGGCCTACTATGGTTGACAAGATCCAAACCATGCTCAGAACCTGAATGTGGTTTCTTGTTACTTAGAATCTGGTCAGATGATGGAGCTGAAGACTGTACGGTTTCAGACTCCTGAACTCGATTTGCTGCAATAAGCAAGCTTGACCCTTGCACAGCAGATTCATGACTATAGATAGAGCCATCACTCTCATAAAGTTCGGAAATGTTATCCGCATAGTAGCTCTTTATCTGTTGTTCCTCAAAACTAATCTCTGATCCCAGTGAGGTCGCACTTCCCCTATACGAGTTCTCATCAGAATGCAATTCCTCAGGAATAATAGGGGGTGCAAGATGTACGTGGGACTTTCTATGATTGAGGAGATCTGCATAATATACAAAATCCTGTTTACACTGTGAACATGGAAAAGATTTTTCAGACGGACGGGAGATATCTAAATCGGGGTGATATTTAAGCGACAGATTTCCCACCATAAGTTTAGTTACACCAACACATGGTTTCTGGAGGCCAGGATCTGAACTAGCACCAGAACCCTTATTTCCCGGGGATGGCGCAGCAGACTTCTTAGAACTCGGGCCTCTCACCGTCCCCAAAAAAAATTTTCTTGGCTTTTTCCTGCAATTTCGTACCCAATGGTCATGTTGTCCGCAATAGAAGCAAAGACCCTCTAGGCGTCTTCGCGTCCTCTCTGATTCAGATAACCTAGAGTGGTGCCCTACGAATTTCCCTGGTGAGGGTACTCTAGATTGAATTACAGAGGGGGGTGACACTGATGCAACAGAGTTTAAAATACACTTAATTGACTCAGTCAGTTGGTTAACCTGAGTCTGTAATGTATCAACCGTTTCCCTAACCTCCTTAAGAGTAGCGGTTAACACATCGATCCGTTCATCAAGTGTCACCATGTTTTTTGGGTCTGCCATTCTGTAACGATTATGACACTACTCAGATGACTGAATGTTGGTGATCTGCGGAATAATGGTTTTACAGGACCTTACCACAGGAGTTGGTAAGGAACACTCAGGACACCAACAGAACAGACTAGACACAAAGACCCCTTAGTGGGGCTGGAAGGTACAGACAGATAAATACGGTTCTAACGGTCACCTGTGGAGCAGGTGATTCAGACCTTACTGCAGTCTCAGAGATACAAATGACGCGGCTCTAATGGTCATCTGTGGAGCAGGTGATTCAGACCTTACTGCAGTCTCAGCGATACAAATGACACGGCTCTAATGGTCATCTGTGGAGCAGGTGATTCAGACCTTACTGCAGTCTCAGAGATACAAATGACACTGCTCTAATGGTCATCTGTGGAGCAGGTGATTCAGACCTTACTGCAGTCTCAGCGATACAAATGACACAGCTCTAATGGTCATCTATGGAGCAGGTGATTCAGACCTTACTGCAGTCTCAGCAACAAGTTCCTTCCGTAGTCTGGACTCTCCACGGGGAGGAGTCAGACAGGGAGAGGGAAGGACCGAACGTGAGTGACACCAGATAGAGGGTGTCACTAACAGGTCTGGCGTTCTGTAACGATCGGTGTCAGCAACCAGAGGGAATCCGATCCTTGGCGATCCGCAGTATCCCCAAGAATACAGATATACCCGATTATTGAGGATCTGCGGAATCGTCAATAATCAGATATGTCTAATCTCTAGACACCAGGGAGAGTGTAAGTGTTTGGTGCAACAGTAATGTTTTGAGGGCTGCACCTCAAGAGCAGGTACAGGGCAGCAAGGAGTACTGTGCAAGTACAGGTTCCTTCCGAAGGCCTAGACTTCCCCGAGGGAGGAGTCAGGCTGAGCGCAGGAAGGACAGAGCGTGAGTGACACCAAAGGTAGTGTCACTAACGGATCTGGGAACTGCCTCTAACAGTAAGGTCAGTTCTCGCGGTCGGGCAAGCCAGGTCGAAAACACACGGACAGACAAAGTACAGATTCAAAAGGCAGAGGCGGAGTCTAAAGTACAGGCAGGGTTCGGCAACAGAGTATCAGAAATATCGAGGTACAGAATCAGGAGTGCAGATGCGGAGTCTAGAGGCGAGCCGGGGTTCGGCAACAGAGTATCAGAATAGCAAAGTACAAGATCAGAGTTTCAGAAGAATGGTCAGACAGGAAAACAGGTCATGACAATAATCACAATCAAACTAGTACTTTAAACTATCAACAGAATCTAGCTAAGTGTGGATCCCCGGCTCCGGCCGGTTCTAGCACACTTTGGGATCTGACTATGGTCTGAGTGCCTTCACGCAAGTGTTAGCAATGGCAGACAACCAGCAACTGACAAGCAGCAGAATATATAGTTGCTGGACTCTGCTGCCCCGCCCGAACCATTCAGCCAATCATGAGTCCTGCAAGAGTCAGCTGATCTTCCTGATCAGCTGACACCTCCCCTGCTGGTATAAAGGTCCTGCATTCAGGCCCGCGCGAGCATAGCTCTCCATCTGTCTAGGTGCACTAACAGACCCAGCCACACCAAGCACATGCTGCTGCATGCAAACAGCCGCTTTGCTGTCAAGACATGCGGCGGCTTTTCTGTGTTCCACCACACCGCCAGACGCGTGCAACCGCTGCGTAGGACGCGGAGTCAGCCGCCTAGCTCTTGGCACATGCGGCGGCTTTTCCGCGTTTCCTCACAAATAAAGATCGAAACAGGTTAGTATATAAATCTCTACAGTGTATTGTTATTAGCAATTGTAGATCTGAAAAAATATTTTTTTTTTCAAATCAGAATTCTGGTTTACGAATCAAAAAAAAAAAAAGCTTTAGTGAACCCATGTAAAAAAACAAAACAAAAAAAATATCAAATACTCACCTAAAGACAGGGAGGCTCTGTGTCCCATACACCGTCCCTTCTCCTGTACAGGTCCTTGTTGTAGCGCTTGCTCCCCGTAGCTTTATTGTAATGTTTATTTCAAATATCGCTGTTTGCCTGACAAAGAGAAGCTTTAAAAAAAATTAATTCCTGATCCCAAGTTTTACAAAACACGGACCGCTGGAAAAAATTTATATTTAATAAAAATGTTTATTAATTATTGTTTTTTTATATCTATTGTAGAAGACTACGCAAAGCTGTGTACCGAGCGTTCACAGGTTGGGTCCACGGATGTTTATCCAAAGGAGATCGGAGACCAATACCCTCCTGCGTTGTCAAAATGGTGCGACAAGCATTTTCAGACCCAGACAGTCGTTATACAGGATTTCGTCCTAGCAACGATCTAGCTGCAGAATTTATGGTGTTGGATTGATAATTTTTCATGTGCATATGTTCAAGGGTCCATTTTGTTTTTGTTTTTTATATTTAATTTTAATGCACATAAGGATTGTAGCACCATCCAGTTGAAGTATTCATGTGCTTGTAAAGATTCATATTTCTTCAAAATCAGCTAGGTTTTGTAGAAGATCTTCATTCACAATTCACACATCACTTATATGAATAAAGTAGATATCCTACCAAAGTATGCTGTAGAAGCTGTGTTCAATCTAAATTCATTCTTTTGCTTATTCAACATTCAAAATATCAAGTTCATTATTTACGAGTGATTACACACGGCCTTTATAATAATATATTTTTTCCACAGTTAGTACATGTTTTCAGTTCCAGTTTGGACTAAAGTGATCTGGTGAGAGGATTTTTTTTCCGCTTCACCTGATCCACATGGTCCAGTTCTTGCTGTGTTCTCATACAAATTTGATATTGATAATAATTTTTTAAATCTTTTATCCATCAACAAGTACATTCCTAGCTTCAGCACCAGCTGTCGATAGAGGTTTCCTCTTCTTCCACTGTGATTATACACCGGGTCATGTACTCACATGACCAGGAAGAAGACGGAAGCCTTTACCCCTGGCTACTACAGAAGATTGGTTATGTATTAACCCTCCCTGCCCCACTAGCACGGCTGCAGTACTATCCACTAACCCTTCCTTCATTCATTCAGGATAGCTTCATTCATGCCCCCATGCCACATTGAGTTCTTCAAAAATTTAATTAAACTTTCCATTTTAAATTTCCCCCAATGTTTCAACGTCCTTTTTTTTCAGGCTCCGTTCCGCTGGTCAGAACGGTCCGTCACATTAGGGTCTTTGGAATTTTTGTGATCCTGGTTCATGAACACAGCGGTACCAATGTACATCTGTTACTGGATTCCTATGTTAACTTTCTATCCATTTACATCTGTTACATTACTACTGTTTACATTTCACAATCGTTATTAAAAATACAAGGAAACGCAAATCTTGCATTACAATTTGAACAAGCTTTGTTTAATATGTTGCATTTCACACGATTGACATTTGTCTTTGTATAGCACTGAAAATCAATCTTACTACAATCGCCTGTTAATTTATTAATGTACACGTTTGTATTTGTTGTTTATTCTTCATCGTCACAGTAAGAATGGGCCCTAAATTTTTATTAGTGACGTGTTGTTTTATAAGCCTTAGCACTTTAAATTGTTATTCATTTCCGTCATAACAATCTATTGAGAATGGGCCCTTACAGTTTTCGATAACCTGTGGTTATCAATTTAAAAATAGAAAAGTCAGATACTCACCGAAGGAGAGGGAAGGCTCAGTCCTAATGAGCCTTCACTCTCCTCTCCCGGTGCCCTCGGTGCTGCGCTGGCTTCCCCGTTCGCGTCCGCCTTCGTAGGAACTTTGGAGATCTTTGTGAGCACTCGGGCTTCCGAAGACGGGCCGCTCCATACTACGCACGCGCGAGTGCGTCATAAAGGGCGCATGCGTAGTATGGAGCGGCCAGTCCTCGGGAGCACGAGTGATCGAGAAAGGTTTACAAAAGCTACCTTCGGCTGCGGAAGTGGCAGTATGTGACCGAACTGGTCGAATACTGCCACAGGGATCCTGTGCAGGACAGGGCACCGGGAGAGGAGAGGGAAGGCTCATTAGGACCGAGCCTTCACTCTCCTTAGGTGAGTATCTTACTTCTTTATTTTGAAAATGGTAAACATTCACTTGAAAGATGATTCTAGATCTGACTGTGTACATCCGTGTACTCGAAACAAGTACAGATTGTGCCACTCGCCTAACTACATGTTTGTACTCTACAAAAATAAAAAACAGAACAAAGGATTATCTGGAACATAATTAAACAATTCAAGACTGTTGAAAGTAAAATTTTATTTACTTTGTTCAAAATTTTCAATAAACGTTTTAGTTTTCAAAACAAATTTGTCATTTTATTTGAATAATGTATACTTTATTTTACATGAAAACTCCAAAAATAATAACTATACTTTAGTACTCCGCAGACATTTTATTAACTTGTACGGTTATTCTGTAGTTTTGGTGTACTGAAGTTGTTATGTTGTACGACAGCTACATTATACTATAGATTTGATGCTTACATTTAGAAACAATCAGGATGTGTGATTCCCTTGCCGTCCTCACTTGGTCTAGTGTTCAGCAAAATTTCGTAAGCATAACTGGTACATTTTATTTTTTTTGTGTTTTCCCCACACTATGAAGGTGCATGCATGCAACAAAGTACATACCAGACTGAACTTAATCTAGTTTTAGTCTGATTGATTTTGGACACTTCACAAAGCAAGGACAATAAGGGGAAAAAAATGCTTATGGAGTTGCACTTTACTTATGGTGTGTATACACTTAATATATAACCTGGGGGTTACTCGCATTGGTACGGTGAAGCCTATTGAACCTACACATCAGTGACGACTAACCTTGGTACTCCAGCTTTTTCTACAACTCTAAATCACTAGATGCATTTCAATATTCTGGAATGTATAATCATAGCTTGCCTAGGCAGATGCATGATGCAATTTCTAATTTTTAAACTGCTGGAGTGCCAAGGTTATCTATCAATGCTGCGGAGGCTTATCCCTTCTGTGTGCGCCACAGCAGTCTAACTACAGACCATGGAACATACAACAAAAAATTTTAGCCAAAAAAATAGCATTCTCAGAGGTGAATAAAATATCAATATTTACATCAGTGCCTTTTGTTATTTTTTGTAGCTTATGACACACTATGAACGGTGAAGTCTCAATACAATACACAAAACATTTTTGGCTTTTGCAACTTCGCAATGCAACACCGCCTGCTGAGCTGTTGATAAATAAATTCCATTAGGATAGCACAACCTGAAAACAGCGGCTTCAATTAGCATTATGGTAAACTTCGGTAAAGTTTTTTTTCTTCTTCAGGTCCCAGGTAATGATACTAAAAGTTTTAGGAATACCTATCCATGCACACCACGTGCAGTTGAGAACAGCAGTGTTGTATTCAATGCTGCGTAGTCAGAGTACAACGCTTCTGCTGGGCACTTGAGGTGTTGAGCATGCAAAGGAAATTTTCAATGAATAAGGGTACGATCATAACCTGTGGCCTACAGGATAGAGAACCACTAAAAGGATAGCCCAAAAAAACAGCCAACAACAGGCGGTACTTGTTAGTTTTAATATTAAAAATTTAAGTAGTTTAGGAAATCAATCAGTGCAGCATCCAATGTAATTGGCACTGTAAGCATAGCTATGTAGGGTCAATTGAAAGGGAAGCCAATTTACCGTATATACTCGCAAGCAAGCCAAATTTTTGACCCCCCAAAAGTGGGCCAAAAGTTGGGGGGTCGGCTTGCTTGCGAGTGCTGTGGTGCGTGGTCCCCTCCCCCGTCCGCCACGCTCCCGCCGCTGCAATTAGGTTGCCCGGCGGCTTCCTCTATTCCCCTCTCAGTCTCCATGCAGGCATATAAATGATTCACAGCAGCTCGCCCCACGGCGGATGCTGTGTGATGAGGGAGGAAGCTGTAGGGAGAGCGGTTCCCATAGTAACGGCGATACACATCGCCGCTACAGGAGGCCGCTCTCTTGCTTCCTCCCTCATCACACAGCAGCCGCCGTGGGGCGAGCTGCTGTGAATTATTTACATGCCTGCACGGAGACTGAGAGGGGAATAGAGGAAGCCGTCGGGTAAGTTAATGGCAGCGGCGGGGGGTCCACCTACACTTACTGGGCACTACCTATAATGGGACACTATACTAGCTATAATGTTGCACTATACTAGCTATAATGGGGCACTATACTAGCTATAATGGGGCACTATACTAGCTATACTGGGGCACTATACTAGCTATACTGGGCACTTTACTAGCTATACTGAGGCACTACCTACCCATACTGGGCACTATGCTAGCTATACCGGGACACACTGGGGGGATCACGCGGCCAGCATTTCCTACCCCCGGATTATATGAGGGTCAATCATTTTTTCCTGTTTTTTTCGGGTCAAAGTTGGGGGGTCGGCTTACATGCGGGTCGGCTTGCTTGCGAGTATATACGGTAATTTTATTCTTTCCGGATTGTAAGATGTGAAAGCAAACCAGTGATACAGCATCACAGGTCAACATTGAGGGATACATTATTTTATTTCTTTGCTAACTTTAATAAGCCCTGGGTACACTATTCCTGAAATAAGCCAGCCTAGGTGGTGGTAGTCGTGTTTATGGGGGATGGTTCGAGTTTGTTGGATGGCTGGCCGTCGAGACAAAACCTACACCTTATATTGAATGTTTACCGATTACATAAAAGAAAAGCAAGCTACTTAACTGATGAGAGGAAAGGATAAGAGTTCTAATGAGACTCCCATGTCCCGGTGCACGTACTGGATATGGCTCCACATTAATAATATTTGACTACATTGCTCAAATACTTCTACTTATGCAGTCAAAGGGATGCTTCGGCAGTCTTCTTGAATCCGAGTACTCCCAAACACAAGCCTCTCTAAAATGCACATGAGAAAGCGCAGTTTATATCGTCCATGTGCATGTGCAGTATGGAGACGCCTATCTTCATGATGACTCGGGTACAGAAGACTAACATTTTCCGCCAATGGTGGATTGCAACGGTGAAGTTTCCGCTGCAACTAGGGCACCAGAAGAGGAGAGTGGAGTCTCGTTTGGACACATAGTCTTCCCTCTCCTTTGGTAAGTAGCTTGCTTATCTTGTAGGGAATGTTGAAACATTGGCTGTATGTATTTTAAAGTTAGATAAAAACTCTAGAAAAAATACCATGAATAACATTACTGAACATGGTTGTATGTAAAAATTTTACCTAGAGAACAATAATTTTAACACTAAGGTATGCTAAAGACTAATCTCGTGCATTACACAGTACAACGAAAAAAAATTGCATGTATTTGAATTACAGGTTTAGTTCCTTGTATTGGTAATCATTTCTAAAAACATCATTTTTAGAAATCAATCTTCATCTCCAAATCTACTTTGGTGTTTGCTTATCATTTGTTGCAGGTCAGGCTTTGGAATTTTCGAAATGTTACTTGGGAGAGAAGTGTTTTTTTACAACCATGTTGTGACGAGAGAACCATCTGAAATTTTCAAACAGTCGGCCAGAATTGGGATTAGAAAATCATAATTTTTTGAGGTGTACTCCTTACGTAGAACCCACTTGTTCCGTCCCTTTGGTGCTACAAGACTGTATCTTTTTTCTCCCTTTTTGCGACTACCATTATTTTCATGTTCTATCACAGCCTGTTGCCTCCCAGCATTGTGGTTTGTGGATAAGGCAGCTAAAATTGTCCTAGATTCCATGCTGTCCATTGAGAAATGTATTCTTTTAGTGCGATATTTCAGTACATTACTATGAAATATCTCAAGAGGTCCAGTATGGCAAGACCAAGTTAAGTGCGGGAGATCTTTCAGTAATTGTTTGTTTTTTACAATGGATGTAAATTGGTTGTAAGCTGCTGTTTGTTGATTAAGCCACACTCCTTCCTCGTTTTCTAGGTCATTGAGTTCGATGTGTGCACAATGCTTGGAAATTCCTTCCTCCTCCCACTCGTGCTCATTCAGAACATGATGTAGTACACCTTCCCAGTTACTCTGCAGTGTTTCAGCATCATTCTCACAATTTTTTATAGACCACCAGAAGTGGTTAGTTATTTTAGAAATCCAGGGAATTAGTGAGGCGCAAGTACGGTTTTGACTGACAGTGCAGATTTTTTGGGAAACATTCTTTGCGTAGTGCCACACATCGAATTGATGTTTTATGTTTGGGTACTGTTCCCTCATTGTTTTTCGAATGCTTGAGTGTCTGTCTGAAGCAAAGAATAGTACATCATAATCGTCTTCTATTACTCTCTTCATGCATTTTTCAAAAGCATACTTTTCCATAGCGACTGAAGAAGAGCATTCACTGTACATTGTACCGCCTCAAAGTCGATTATTTTACCACTTACAATGTCCATCATTGTGTATATGCAGTACTTCGCACTGTGCCCTGGAGAATCGCACTGCCCATCTCCAGCGACTGTTAGAGATTCAGAACTCAATTCCTCTTTTACTTTTCTTTTTTCATTTTCCCATGCATGGCTAATTGCAGGAAACAGATATAGTCTTTGGTATTTGTGGAAGATTTTTCGTGTAAAAAATTGCAAGCCAAAAGTTTAAAAAAAATGTTCTATTTTGTTAAAATTCTGGCCCGAACATAGTAAAGATGCAGCAAGCAACACATTTCCTGAAAAAAGTCCTTTTACTTTTGGTTGAGTTTCTAAAACTTTGAAAAGATGACCATCTTCACATTCAGCGCGAATGATGACTGCAGACCCTTGTAAATGTTTGTTTATTTTCACAATTTTTTTGTTGCAAGAGGAATCGTCCTGGCAGGGTAGTTTGTAAATTATTTCGTCTAGACACGATTCAAAAATAATAAACTTTTTCATTTTCACTAGATTGCTGTAGAAATCCATCGGGTCAGGTGAAGAATCCTGAGGAGCCGGTTCTTGTAATTCTCTTAGGGCACTGATCTCTGATGCGTTTAAATTTAACTCAAATGGATTAAATTCTTCATCACTGTCAGGTGGTGGTTGAATTGTGGATGAAGTACTGTCCATTTGTGCGGTGTTCTCCTGAATTGATTCTAAGTTTCCTTCGTAAGGTTCTTAAATTCTTGTCAGAGTATCTGAATTGCCAGTTGAAGTAGTGCTACATTTTCAATTACTTTCTGTTCTATCTACATGTGACATGTTTTGTACGTTAGGCAAATCTATCATTTCTTTCATGATTTTCTCAATCGGGAACACAATAGGTCTTTTGCTTGTACTGGATTGCAACATGCTTGGTTCATTGGACAAATTTGTTGTTTCCTTGTTGTTTATTGAAAATTCACATCCAATTGGACTTTCAATTATACTGGCTGGTAACTTTGTAGGTTCATTGGGCACATTTGTGTCTTCTTTCAAAGGTGTTGAATATAGAGAATGATAAGGATGTTCCTTATGTTGAACCGGTCCAATAATTTCTCCCTCGGAATGTATTTCAGAATCACTACTGTATGGATCATGAGTCTGAGTTGCAATTTCCTTGGTTTCCACCAGCTTGTTTTTACCATAAAATTGGTAGCAGTGTGGACATATGTTTGAAGCTTCACCCAATTCTTCTACATGTTGTGTTTTTTGTTTTTTCTTCTTCATTCCTTTTGTTTGTTGTTTCGGTCCTGAAATCATAACTGCTTCTTCATTTATGATTATATTTGTAGATGATGATGGAAATATAGTGGGAAGAGCATCCTTCTTCAGTGTCTTTCTTTTACATTTTGGATTGTAGCTGTCCTCTGTGAAATGCTCAGAACACAACCGGTAAACATCAGTAGTTTTACCATCAAAAATTTTTGATGCTTAACCACTTCGGGACCACAGTCTTTTCGCCCCTTAAGGACCAGAGCCTTTTTCTCCATTCAGACCACTGCAGCTTTCACGGTTTATTGCTCGGTCATACAACCTACCACCTAAATGAATTTTACCTCCTTTTCTTGTCACTAATACAGCTTTCTTTTGATGCTATTTGATTGCTGCTGCGAGTTTTACTTTTTATTATATTCATCAAAAAAGACATGAATTTTGTCAAAAAAATGACTTTTTTAACTTTCTGTGCTGACATTTTTCAAATAAAGTAAAATTTCCTATACATTTGAGCGCGAAAGTTATTCTGCTACATGTCTTTGATAAAAAAAAAAACATTCAGTGTATATTTATTGGATTGGGTAAAAGTTATAGCGTTTACAAACTATGGTGCCAAAAGTGAATTTTCCCATTTTCAAGCATCTCTGACTTTTCTGCGCACCTGTCATGTTTCATGAGGGGCTAAAATTCCAGGATAGTACAAATACCCCCCAAATGACCCCATTTTGGAAAGAAGACATCCCAAAGTATTCAGTGAGAGGCATGGTGAGTTCATAGAAGATTTTATTTTTTGTCACAAGTTAGCGGAAAATGACAGTTTGTGACAAAAAAAAAAAAAAAAAAAAGTTTCCATTTCTTCTAACTTGCGACAAAAAAAAATGAAATCTGCCACGGACTCACTATGCTCCTCTCTGAATACCTTGAAGTGTCTACTTTCCAGAATGGGGTCATTTGTGGGGTGTGTTTACTGTCCTGGCATTTGGGGGGTGCCTAATTGTAAGCACCCCTGTAAAGCCTAAAGATGCTCATTGGACTTTGGGCCCCTTAGCGCAGTTAGGCCGCAAAAAAGTGCCACACATGTGGTATTGCCGTACTCAGGAAAAGTAGTATAATGTGTTTTGGGGTGTATTTTTACACATACACATGCTGGGTGGGAGAAATATCTCCGTAAATGACAATTTTTTTATTTTTTTTACACACAATTGTCTATTTATAGAGATATTTCTCCCACTCAGCATGGGTATGTGGAAAAATACACCCCAAAACACATTATACTACTTCTCCTGAGTACGGCGATACCACATGTGTGGCACTTTTTTGCACCCTAACTGCGCTAAGGGGCCCAAAGTCCAATGAGTACCTTTAGGATTTCACAGGTCATTTTGAGAAATTTCGTTTCAAGACTACTCCTCACGGTTTAGGGCCCCTAAAATGCCAGGACAGTATAGGAACCCCACAAATTACCCCATTTTAGAAAGAAGACACCCCAAGGTATTCCGTTAGATGTATGGTGAGTTCATAGAAGATTTTTTTTTTTTGTCACAAGTTAGCGGAAATTGATTGTAATTGTTTTTTTTCACAAAGTGTCATTTTCCGCTAACTTGTGACAAAAAATAAAATCTTCTATGAACTCGCCATTCTCCTAACGGAATACCTTGGGGTGTCTTCTTTCTAAAATGGAGTCATTTGTGGGGTTCCTATACTGCCCTGGCATTTTAGGGGCCCTAAACCGTGAGGAGTAGTCTTGAAACCAAATGTGGCAAAATGACCTGTGAAATCCTAAAGGTACTCATTGGACTTTGGGCCCCTTAGCGCACTTAGGGTGCAAAAAAGTGCCACACATGTGGTACCGCCGTACTCAGGAGAAGTAGTATAATGTGTTTTGGGGTGTATTTTTACACATACCCATGCTGGGTGGGAGAAATATCTCTGTAAATGACAATTATTTGATTTTTTTTACACACAATTGTCCATTTACAGAGAGATTTCTCCCACCCAGCATGGGTATGTATAAAAATACACCCCAAAACACATTATACTACTTCTTCTGAGTACGGCGATACCACATGTGTGACACTTTTTTGCAACCTAGGTGCGCTAAGGGGCCTAACGTCCTATTCACAGGTCATTTTGAGGCATTTGGATTCTAGACTACTCCTCACGGTTTAGGGCCCCTAAAATGCCAGGGCAGTATAGGAACCCCACAAGTGACCCCATTTTAGAAAGAAGACACCCCAAGGTATTCTGTTAGGAGTATGGTGAGTTCATAGAAGATTTTTTTTTTGTCACAAGTTAGCGGAAAATGACACTTTGTGAAAAAAAAAACAATACATATCAATTTCCGCTAACTTGTGACAAAAAATAAAATCTTCTATGAACTCATCATACACCTAAAAGAATACCTTGGGGTGTCTTCTTTCTAAAATGGGGTCACTTGTGGGGTTCCTATACTGCCCTGGCATTTTAGGGGCCCTAAACCGTGAGGAGTAGTCTTGAACCCAAATGTCTCAAAATGACCTGTGAAATCCTAAAGGTACTCATTGGACTTTGGGCCCCTTAGCACAGTTAGGCTGCAAAAAAGTGTCACACATGTGGTATCGCCGTACTCAGAAGAAGTAGTATAATGTGTTTTGTGGTGTATTTTTACATATAACCATGCTGGGTGGGAGAAATATCTCTGTAAATGACACATTTTTGATTTTTTTTACACACAATTGTCCATTTACAGAGAGATTTCTCCCACCCAGCATGGGTATGTGTAAAAATACACCACAAAACACATTATACTACTTCTCCTGAGTATGGCGATACCACATGTGTGACACTTTTTTGCAGCCTAGGTGCGCTAAGGGGCCCAACGTCCTATTCACAGGTCATTTTGAGGCATTTGTTTTCTAGACTACTCCTCACGGTTTAGGGCCCCTAAAATGCCAGGGCAGTATAGGAACCCCACAAGTGACCCCATTTTAGAAAGAAGACACCCCAAGGTATTCCGTTAGGGGTATGGTGAGTTCATAGAAGATTTTATTTTTTCTCACAAGTTAGTGAAAAATGACACTTTGTGAAAAAAACAATAACAATCCAATTTCCGCTAACTTTTGACAAAAAATAAAATATTCTATGAACTCATCATACACCTAACAGAATACCTTGGGGTGTCTTCTTTCTAAAATGGGGTCACTTGTGGGGTTCCTATACTGCCCTGGCATTTTACGGGCCCAAAACTGTGAGTAGTCTGGAAACCAAATTTCTCAAAATGACTGTTCAGGGGTATAAGCATCTGCAAATTTTGATGACAGGTGGTCTATGAGGGGGCAAATTTTGTGGAATCGGTCATAAGCAGGGTGGCCTCTTAGATGACAGGATGTATTGGGCCTGATCTGATGGATAGGAGTGCTAGGGGGGTGACAGGAGGTGATTGATGGGTGTCTCAGGGGGCGGTTAGAGGGGAAAATAGATGCAATCAATGCACTGGGGAGGTGATCGGAAGGGGGTCTGAGGGGGATCTGAGGGTTTGGCCGAGTGATCAGGAGCCCACACGGGGCAAATTAGGGCCTGATCTGATGGGTAGGTGTGCTAGGGGGTGACAGGAGGTGATTGATGGGTGTCTCAAGGTGTGATTAGAGGGGGGAAATAGATGCAAGCAATGCACTGGCGAGGTGATCAGGGCTGGGGTCTGAGGGCGTTCTGAGGTGTGGGCGGGTGATTGGGTGCCCGCAAGGGGCAGATTAGGGTCTAATCTGATGGGTAACAGTGACAGGTGGTGATAGGGGGTGATTGATGGGTAATTAGTGGGTGTTTAGAGGAGAGAATAGATGTAAACAATGGATTTGGGAGGTGATCTGATGTCGGATCTGCGGGCGATCTATTGGTGTGGGTGGGTGATCAGATTGCCCGCAAGGGGCAGGTTAGGGGCTGATTGATGGGTGGCAGTGACAGGGGGTGATTGATGGGTGGCAGTGACAGGGGGTGATTGATGGGTGATTGACAGGTGATCAGTGGGTTATTACCCGGAATAACAGATGTAAATATTGCACGGGCAAATTGATAAGGGGGGGGGTCTGAGGGCAATCTGAGCGTGTGGGCGGGTGATTGGGTGCCCGCAAGGGGCAGATTAGGGTCTAATCTGATGGGTAACAGTGACAGGTGGTGATAGGGGGTGATTGATGGGTAATTAGTGGGTGTTTAGAGGAGAGAATAGATGTAAACAATTGATTTGGGAGGTGATCTGATGTCGGATCTGCGGGCGATCTATTGGTGTGGGTGGGTGATCAGATTGCCCGCAAGGGGCAGGTTAGGGGCTGATTGATGGGTGGCAGTGACAGGGGGTGATTGATGGGTGGCAGTGACAGGGGGTGATTGATGGGTGATTGACAGGTAATCAGTGGGTTATTACAGGGGAGAACAGATGTAAATATTGCACGGGCGAATTGATAAGGGGGGGGTCTGAGGGCAATCTGAGCGTGTGGGCAGGTGATTGGGTGCCCGCAAGGGGCAGATTAGGGTCTAATCTGATGGGTAACAGTGACAGGTGGTGATAGGGGGTGATTGATGGGTAATTAGTGGGTGTTTAGAGGAGAGAATAGATGTAAACAATGGATTTGGGAGGTGATCTGATGTCGGATCTGCGGGCGATCTATTGGTGTGGGTGGGTGATCAGATTGCCCGCAAGGGGCAGGTTAGGGGCTGATTGATGGGTGGCAGTGACAGGGGGTGATTGATGGGTGGCAGTGACAGGGGGTGATTGATGGGTGATTGACAGGTAATCAGTGGGTTATTACAGGGGAGAACAGATGTAAATATTGCACGGGCGAATTGATAAGGGGGGGGTCTGAGGGCAATTGAGCGTGTGGGCAGGTGATTGGGTGCCCGCAAGGGGCAGATTAGGGTCTAATCTGATGGGTAACAGTGACAGGTGGTGATAGGGGGTGATTGATGGGTAATTAGTGGGTGTTTAGAGGAGAGAATAGATGTAAACAATGGATTTGGGAGGTGATCTGATGTCGGATCTGCGGGCGATCTATTGGTGTGGGGGGGTGATCAGATTGCCCGCAAGGGGCAGATCAGGGGCTGATTGATGGGTGGCAGTGACAGGGGGTGATTGACGGGTGATTGACAGGTGATTGACAGGTGATTGACAGGTGATTGACAGGTGATCAGGGGGGATAGATGCATACAGTACACGGGGGGGGGGGGTCTGGGGGGGGTCTGGGGAGAATCTGAGGGGTGGGGGGGTGATCAGGAGGGAGTAGGGGGCAGATTAGGGACTTAAAAAAAAAATAGCGTTGACAGATAGTGACAGGGAGTGATTGATGGGTGATTAGGAGGGTGACTGGGTGCAAACAGTGGTCTGGGGGGTGGGCAGGGGGGGGTCTGAGGGGTGCTGTGGGCGATCAGGGGGCAGGGGGGGGGAAATCAGTGTGCTTGGGTGCAGACTAGGGTGGCTGCAGCCTGCCCTGGTGGTCCCTCGGACACTGGGACCACCAGGGCAGGAGGCAGCCAGTATAATAGGCTTTGTATACATTACAAAGCCTATTATACACTGTTGCAGCGGCGATCCGGATGCCAGTAACCCGCCGGCGCTTCCGAACGGCCGGCGGGTTACGGCGAACGGGGGGCGGAGCCAGTCCCCGGCGGCTGATCGCGTCACGAATGACGCGATCGCCGCATAGCCACTCCCGCAGCCGCCCCCGCCGATGGGCGTATTGCGGTCGTTTGGGACCGGTCTTTGCCGCCGCCCATCGGCTGGGGGCGGTCGGCAAGTGGTTAAGCGTCTATATCATTAAAAGTTTGTCCTGTAGATTCAAGCCATTTCTTTATTTTTTCTACAGTAGTGGGAAAACTATGAAGGATAATTCCAGTTTGAGAAACTCCTTTTCCTGTATAACTGTAACATTTCTCGATTATACAGGTCAGCATTTTTATTCAAACTGCAAATAAAGGAAAACATTTTTTTAATAATTATATGAATACAAATATATAGTACATAAACAACATCCATTAAAGGGATACTGTAGGGGGTCAGGGGAAAATGAGTTGAACTTACCCGGGGCTTCTAATGGTTCCCCGCAGACATCCTGTGCCCACGCAGCCACTCACTGATGCTCTGGCCCCGCCTCCGGTTCACTTCTGGAATTTCAGACTTTAAAGTCTGAAAACCACTACGTCTGCATTGCCGTGTCCTCGATCCCGCTGATGTCACCAGGAGCATACTGCTCAGGCCCAGTATGGTCTGTGTCTGCGCAGTACGCTCCTGGTGACATCAGCGGGATTGAGGACACGGCAACGCAGGCGCAGTGTTTTTTAGACTTTAAAGTCTGAAATTCTAAAAGTGAACTGGAGGCGGGGCCTGAGCATCGGTGAGTGGCTGCGCGGGCACAGGATGTCTGTGGGGGACCATTAGAAACCCCGGGTAAGTTCAACTCATTTTCCCCCGACCCCCCTACAGTATCCCTTTAACACAACCATCATCCATACATATAACATTATAGATGCACATCTCAACTTATACAAACTTTTATTTCAAAGGCACACAATAAAATAGATATATATATATAAATAAAATTTACTCCATACAGAGTAAAAAAATCATCATTATCTATATAGTCCCTCCCTGTATATAATCATAGTGCAGGTAGTATTTAGACAGACCCTCCACCACCACATTAAATATACTACATATCATTCTGCTTCCCCCCTGGACATAGTGGTGGCCCCCTGTATACTGCCAGCCCACTCCCTGTATGTATACATAGTGCCCACAGTGTATATCCTTCTCCTCCTCTGTACATAGTGATGACCCCCTGTATACAGCCAGTCCCTCCCTGTATATATACATAGTGCCCACAGTGTATATCCTTCTCCCCCTCTGTACATAGTGATGACCCCCTGTATACAGCCAGTCCCTCCCTGTATATATACATAGTGCCCACAGTGTATATCCTTCTCCCCCCCCCCCTGTACATAGTGATGACGCCCTGTATACAGCCTGTCCCACCCTGTATATATACATAGTGCCCACAGTGTATATCCTTCTCCCCCCCTGTACATAGTGATGACACCCTGTATACAGCCTGTCCCACCCTGTATATATACATAGTGCCCACAGTGTATATCCTTATCATCCCCTGTACATAGTGATGAACCCCTGTATACAGCCAGCCCCATCCCTGTATATATACATAGTGCCCACAGTGTATATCCTTGTCACCCCCTGTACATAGTGATGACCCCCTGTATACAGCCATTCCCTCCCTGTATATATACATAGTGCCCACAGTGT
Source organism: Hyperolius riggenbachi (assembly GCF_040937935.1). NCBI lineage: Eukaryota > Metazoa > Chordata > Amphibia > Anura > Hyperoliidae > Hyperolius > Hyperolius riggenbachi. Next base: position 140,242,003 of record NC_090647.1, on the reverse strand, counting down.
ATATCCTTATCACCCCATGTACATAGTGATGGCTCCCTGTATACAGCCAGCCCCATCCCTGTATATATACATAGTGCACATAGTGTATATCCCTCTGCCCCCTGTAGATATTTATGTCCCCCTGTATCTAGCCAGTACCTTCCTGTATATAGATATCGCCCCTGTATATATCCCTCTGCCCCCTGTAGATATTTATGTCCCCCCGTATCTAGCCAGTACCTTCCTGTATATAGATATCGCCCCTGTATATATCCCTCTGCCCCCTGTAGATATTTATGTCCCCCTGTATCTAGCCAGTACCTCCCTGTATATAGATATCGCCCTTGTATATATCCCTCTGCCCCCTGTAGATATTTATGTCCCCCTGTATCTAGCCAGTACCTCCCTGTCAGGGCCGGATTTACCATAAGGCACACTAGGCACGTGCCTACAGGCGCCTGATTAAGCAAAGGGCGGGGTTAAATCATGTCGTATTAAAATTAAAAACCTAAAAAAACGCAACACTAATACCAGCGCCGCCCGCCGCCTCCTCCATGTTCTGGTAGCCGCGGCCGCAACTACAGTGAGGGGCGGGCGGCTAGTGACACACACAGTCTGTCATTTCCCCGCCCACCGGCCGTTCTATTCATGCCTACACGCAGCGCTGCAAGTGAACAGCAGGCTGCGTGCATAGGCGGCGGGGGGCGGAGCGATTGTTCCTCTCTGGAGTCCTAGGAGTGTGGCATACCACGTGGGCGGACAAGAAGATGCGGAGGGACTGGACTCCCTTACCAGCGAAATTGGCCTGCCTGGCTGCGCTGGTATGCCCAGAGTATGCCCAGAGTATGCCCAGAGCCATGATGGAAGGGAGAGGAGGAATAATCCAGCAGGAGCGCAGGTAGACAAAAACCTCCGCCCTGCCGACTTCTGCTCTCCTGCTCCATGCGTCCAGTGTTTACGTCACCCAGCAGTGCCCCCTGCGTCTTCTCCATGGTTACAGCGCTTGACCATGGAGAGGATGCAGGGGGCGCAGCTGAGTGACGTCAACGCTGGACGCATGGAGCGTCCTTTGAAACGAGTCTCTCCCTCTTGCCCCTGCTGCCACTGACCACCTGAGTACTTCTCCACCACCCAAGTACTTCTTCTCTCCCCCCCCCCCCCCCCAAGTCTCCCTCAGCCGCTCGGGATATTGGGCAAAAGAAGGACTTACTGACGGCCCCCCACCTTCACCTGGAGCCCCGCCCACTCTGGCACCTGGGGGAGCCGCTGCCGCCATAAAGTGGACCTGAACTCTTGCCCAGGACAGAGAGAAATGCAGCCTGTATGTAAGTAGAGGGTGTAGCCTGTCTAATACCCTCTCAGTCTCTTACACAGGACAGAAGGGAAACCCTGCACCCTGCTGTATGTATTTAGAGTTAAAGAGGAACTCCAGCCTAAACAAACATACTGGCATTAAATTACATTAGTTATGTTAATTAAAATAGATAGGTAATATAATCTCTTACCCACACTGTTTTAAAAGAACAGGCAAATGTTTGATTTCATGATGGCAGCCATCTTTTTGGTTGAAGGGAGGTGACAGGGAGCATGAGACACAGTTCCAACTGTCCTGTGTCCTGAGCACCTCTCCCAGTTGCTATGCAACGTGTATAACAACATAGGAAATCCCATCATGCTCTGCACAGCATCAGGGAAAAAAAGCCCGGGCTTTTTTTCTTTGATGGGTGGAGCTTAGCTAAAAATGCAGCTAAAAGTGATGCTTTGGTAAGAAAAACAAAGTTCTGATGCTGTGAAACTTTTAAAGAAACACCAAGCCTTTTCAGTTCTGCTGAGTAGATTTTTAGTCCGGAGGTTCACTTTAAGCCTGTGTAATTCCCCATTATCTGTGTCTAATCACAAATTTCTCCCCTGCCACGGCAGATAAGCTCATTAGTAAGCACAGGATGTTAACAAAATGTCTGCTTCCATGAAAGCAGGAAGTAGAAACACTGGTGATGTATTTTAGGATTTGTATCAGCTGTAACAAAATCGTTATTCTTTAAAGGTTATTATGCTGTTATGTATTTATTTATTGTATTTAGAAAGCGCCAACATATTACGCAGCGCACAGAGGAAGTTCTGAGTTCAGCTCCGTTCGCTGACTTCCCTCCTCTACCTGCTCTAACCTCCCACCTACCAACTTTCCTACCCTGACTTACTGCTCTCTGCTCCTACCTTCTGCATCCTTCCACCTACCTACCCCCACTGACCCCTCTCTGTGCTGTCTATACCCACTTGCTGCGCTCTCCCACCTACCTACCCCCACTGACTACTCTCTTTGCTCTATATACCTACCCACTGCATTCTCCCACCTACCTACCCCCACTAACCCCTCTCTGTGCTGTCTATACCCACTTGCTGCGCTCTCCCACCTACCTACCCCCATTGACTACTCTCTTTGCTCTATATACCTACCCACTGCATTCTCCCACCTACCTACCCCCACTGACCCCTCTCTGTACTGTCTATACCCACTTGCTGCACTCTCCCACCTACCTACCCCCAATGACTGCTCTCTTTGCTCTATATACCTACCCACTGCATTCTCCCACCAACCTACCCCCACTGACCCCTCTCTGTGCTGTCTATACCCAATTGCTGCGCTCTCCCACCTACCTACCCCCAATGACTGCTCTCTTTGCTCTATATACCTGCCTACTGCATTATCTCACCTACATACTCCAACTGACTACTCTCTGTGCCCTTTATACCTACCTGCTGTGCTCTCCCACCCACCTACCGCCACTGTCTCCTCCTAGTAATAGCCTAAATTTGGTAAATTCCCTTAGTTGTTGGTAATATCTGCACATTGTTGGTATCTGGGTATTGTTGGTACTTGTCTTTGGTAATATTTGTATTACTTGTGTGGTTTTATTAAGAAAAGAGGGCGTGGCGTTATGGGTGTGGCCTGTTATGGGGCGGAGTTTAGGGCTCCGGAGCTTATGTGCCTACAGGCTCCTGAGCTGTAAATCCGGCCCTGCTCCCTGTATATAGATATCGCCCCTGTATATATCCCTCTGCCCCTGTATATATCCCTCTGCCCCCTGTAGATATTTATGTCCCCCTGTATCTAGCCAGTACCTCCCTGTATATAGATATCGCCCCTGTATATATCCCTCTGCCCCCTGTAGATATTTATGTCCCCCTGTATCTAGCCAGTACCTCCCTGTATATAGATATCGCCCCTCAGAGCAGGGACAAGGTCCTCCAGCACCCAAGGCTGAGACACCAAAGTGCGCCCCCCATCCCTGTCACCCCAGCCGTCACACACTGATTGCTATTAGACTAAGAGGGCCACAGGACCCACAACCTCCCCAACACCTTAATCTCTAGTTATCTGGTTTGCAGTCACTGCTATGTATCCCCTTTTCTTATTTCTTTCTGCTTCATACACAATTAGGAATGACAGCCGAATGAATTCTGCTCCCCCTCCTACACTGCGCCCTGAGGCTGGAGCCTCTCCAGCCTATGCCTCGGCCCGGCCCTGTCGCCCCTGTATATATCCCTCTGCCCCCTGTAGATATTTATGTCCCCCTGTATCTAGCCAGTACCTCCCTGTATATAGATAATGCCCCTGTATATATCCCTCCGCCCCCTGTAGATATTTATGTCCCCCTGTATCTAGCCAGTACCTCCCTGTAAATAGACATAGCGGACCTTTATATATCTAACCATCTGTGCAACTCCACAGTAATGACATAGTCAATTTCTTTAACCACTTCCCGACCGCCCACTACACAGGGGCGGCGGGGAAGTGGAGCCCTGCAGGACGGCCTCACCCACAGAGGCGGCGGTCCATTTAAGGGCATGGGCGGAGCGATCGCGTCATCCGTGACGCGATCCTCCGCCGGCGCCTGTCACCGCTCGCTCGCCGCAACATCCCGCCGGCTATACGGAAGCGCCGGCGGGATGTTAACCCCGCGATCGCTGCATACAAAGTGTATAATACACTTTGTAATGTTTACAAAGTGTGTTATACAGGCTGCCTCCTGCCCTGGTGGTCCCAGTGTCCGAGGGACCACCAGGGCAGGCTGCAGCCACCCTAGTCTGCACCCAAGCACACTGATTTCTCCCTCCCCTGCCCCAGATCGCCCACAGCACCCATCAGACCCCCCCCCTGCCCACCCCCCAGACCCCTGTTTGCACCCAATCACCCCCCTAATCGCCCATCAATCACTCCCTGTCACTATCTGTCAACGCTATTTTTTTTTTATCCCCCCCCCCCTGCTCCCTGCCCCCTCCTGATCACCCCCCACCCCTCAGATTCTCCCCAGACCCCCCCCCCCAGACCACCCCCCCCTGTTTACTGTATGCATCTATCCCCCTGATCACCTGTCAATCACCTGTCAATCACCTGTCAATCACCCGTCAATCACCCGTCAATCACCCCCTGTCACTGCCACCCATCAATCAGCCCCTAACCTGCCCCTTGCGGGCAATCTGATCACCCCCCCACACCAATAGATCGCCCACAGATCCGACATCAGATCACCTCCCAAATCCATTGTTTACATCTATTCTCTCCTCTAAACACCCACTAATTACCCATCAATCACCCATCAATCACCCCCTATCACCACCTGTCACTGTTACCTATCAGATCAGACCCTAATCTGCCCCTTGCGGGCACCCAATCACCTGCCTACACGCTCAGATTGCCCTCAGACCCCCCCTTATCAATTCGCCAGTGCATTAATTACATCTGTTCTTCCCTGTAATAACCCACTGATCACCTGTCAATCACCTGCCAATCACCTATCACCCATCAATCACCCCCTGTCACTGCCACCCATCAATCAGCCCCTAACCTGCCCCTTGCGGGCAATCTGATCACCCACCCACACCATTAGATCGCCCGCAAACCCACCGTCAGATTACCTCCCAAATGTATCGTTTACATCTGTTATCTTCTCTAAACACCCACTAATTACCCATCAATCACCCATCAATCACCCCCTATCACCACCTGTCACTTTTACCTATCAGATCAGACCCTAATCTGCCCCTTGCGGGCACCCAATCACCCGCCCACACGCTCAGATTGCCCTCTGACCCCCCCCCCTTATCAATTCGCCAGTGCATTAATTACATCTGTCCTTCCCTGTAATAACCCACTGATCACCTGTCAATCACCTGCCAATCACCTATCACCCATCAATCACCCCCTGTCACTGCCACCCAACAATCAGCCCCTAACCTGCCCCTTGCGGGCAAACTGATCACCCACCCACACCAATAGATCGCCCGCAGATCCGACATCAGATCACCACCCAAGCGCAGTGTTTCCATCTATTCTCTCCTCTAAACACCCACTAATTACCCATCAATCACCCATCAATCACCCCCTATCACCACCTGTCACTGTTACCCATCAGATCAGACCCTAATCTGCCCCTTGCGGGCACCCAATCGCCCGCCTACAATCTCAGATTGCCCTCAGACCCCCCCTTATCAATTCGCCAGTGCAATATTTACATCTGTTCTCCCCTGTAATAACCCACTGATTACCTGTCAATCACCTATCAATCACCCATCAATCACCCCCTGTCACTGACACCCATCAATCACCCGCTGTCACTGACACCCATCAATCAGCCCCTAACCTGCCCCTTGTGGGCAAACTGATCACCCACCCACACCAATAGATCGCCCGCAGATCCGACAACAGATCACCACCCAAGCGCAGTGTTTCCATCTATTCTCTACCCTAAACACCCACTAATTACCCATCAATCACCCCCTGTCACTGCTACCTATCAGATTAGACCCCTATCTGCCCCTAGGGCACTCAATCACCCGCCCACACCCTCAGAATGCCCTCAGACCCCAGCCCTGATCACCTCGCCAGTGCATTGCTTGCATCTATTCTCCCCTCTAATCACACCTTGAGACACCCATCAATCACCTCCTGTCACCCCCTAGCACACCTACCCATCAGATCAGGCCCCAATTTGCCCCGTGTGGGCTCCTGATCACTCGGCCAAACCCTCAGACCCCCTTCCGATCACCTCCCCAGTGCATTGATTGCATCTATTTTCCCCTCTAACCACCCCCTGAGACACCCATCAATCACCTCCTGTCACCCCCCTAGCACTCCTATCCATCAGATCAGGCCCAATACAACCTGTCATCTAAAAGGCCACCCTGCTTATGACCGGTTCCACAAAATTCACCCCCTCATAGACCACCTGTCATCAAAATTTGCAGATGCTTATACCCCTGAACAGTCATTTTGAGACATTTGGTTTCCAGACTACTCACGGTTTTGGGCCTGTAAAATGCCAGGGCGGTATAGGAACCCCACAAGTGACCCCATTTTAGAAAAAAAAGACACCCCAAGGTATTATGTTAGGTGTATGACGAGTTCATAGAAGATTTTATTTTTTGTCAAAAGTTAGCGGAAAATAATTTTTATTGGTTTTTTTTTCACAAAGTGTCATTTTTCACTAACTTGTGACAAAAAATAAAATCTTCTACGAACTTGCCATACACCTAACGGAATACCTTGGGGTGTCTTCTTTCTAAAATGGGGTCACTTGTGGGGTTCCTATACTGCCCTGGCATTTTAGGGGCCCTAAACCGCGAGGAGTAGTCTAGAAAACAAATGCTTCAAAATGACCTGTGAATAGGACGTTGGGCCCCTTAGCGCACCTAGGCTGCAAAAAAGTGTCACACATGTGGTACCGCCGTACTCAGGAAAAGTAGTATAATGTGTTTTGGGGTGTATTTTTACACATACCCATGCTGGGTGGGAGAAATTTCTATGTAAATGGACAATTGTGTGTAAAAAAATCAAACAATTGTCATTTACAGAGATATTTCTCCCACTTAGCATGGGTATGTGTAAAAATACACCCCAAAACGCATTATACTACTTCTCCTGAGTACAGCGGTACCACATGTGTGGCGCTTTTTTACACCCTAAGTACGCTAAGGGGCCCAAAGTCCAATGAGTACCTTTAGGATTTCACAGGTCATTTTGCGACATTTGGTTTCAAGACTACTCCTCACGGTTTAGGGCCCCTAAAATGCCAGGGCAGTATAGGAACCCCACAAATGACCCCATTCTAGAAAGAAGACACCCAAAGGTATTCCGTACGGAGTATGGTGAGTTCATAGAAGATTTTATTTTTTGTCACAAGTTAGCGGAAAATGACACTTTGTGAAAAAAAACTATTAAAATCAATTTCCGCTAACTTGTGACAAAAAAATAAAAACTTCAATGAACTCACCATACTCCTAACGGAATACCTTGGGGTATCTTCTTTCTAAAATGGGGTCATTAGTGGGGTTCCTATACTGCCCTGGCATTTTAGGGGCCCTAAACCGTGAGGAGTAGTCTTGAAACAAAAATGACCTGTGAAATCCTAAAGGTACTCATTGGACTTTATGCCCCTTAGTGCAGTTAGGGTGCAAAAAAGTGCCACACATGTGGTATCGCCGTACTCGGGAGAAGTAGTACAATGTGTTTTGAGGTGTATTTTTACACATACCCATGCTGGGTGGGAGAAATACCTCTGTAAATGACAATCTTTTGATTTTTTTACACACAATTGTCCATTTACAGAGGTATTTCTCCCACCCAGCATGGGTATGTGTAAAAATACACCTCAAAACACATTGTACTGCTTCTCCCGAGTATGGCGATACCACATGTGTGGCACTTTTTTGCACCCTAACTGCGCTAAAGGGCCCAAAGTCCAATGAGTACCTTTAGGATTTCACAGGTCATTTTGAGAAATTTCGTTTCAAGACTACTCCTCACGGTTTAGGGCCCCTAAAATGCCAGGGCAGTATAGGAACCCCACAAATGACCCCATTTTAGAAAGAAGACACCCCAAGGTATTCCGTTAGGAGTATGGTGAGTTCATAGAAGTTTTTATTTTTTGTCAAAAGTTAGCGGAAATTGATTTTAATTGTGTTTTTTCACAAAGTGTCATTTTCCGCTAACTTGTGACAAAAAAATAAAATCTTCTATGAACTCGCCATACTACTAACGGAATACCTTGGGGTGTCTTCTTTCTAAAATGGGGTCATTTGTGGGGTTCCTATACTGCCCTGGCATTTTAGGGGCCCTAAACCGTGAGGAGTAGTCTTGAAACGAAATTTCTCAAAATGACCTGTGAAATCTTAAAGGTACTCATTGGACTTTGGGCCCTTTAGCGCAGTTAGGGTGCAAAAAAGTGCCACACATGTGGTATCGCCGTACTCCGGAGAAGTAGTATAATGTGTTTTGTGGTGTATTTTTACACATACCCATGCTGAGTGGGAGAAATATCTCTGTAAATGGACAATTGTGTGTAAAAAAAATTAACAAATTGTCATTTACAGAGATATTTCTCCCACCCAGCATGGGTATGTGTAAAAATACACCCCAAAACACATTATACTACTTCTCCTGAGTATGGCAATACCACATGTGTGGCACTTTTTTGCAGCCTAACTGCGCTAAGGGGTCCAAAGTCCAATGAGCACCTTTAGGCTTTACAGGGGTGCTTACAATTTAGCACCCCCCAAAATGTCAGGACAGTAAACACACCCCACAAATGATCCCATTTTGGAAAGTAGACCCTTCAAGGTATTCAGAGAGGGGCATGGTGAGTCCGTGGCAGATTTCATTTTTTTTTGTCGCAAGTTTGAAGAAATGGAAACTTTTTTTTTTTTTTTTTTCTCACAAAGTGTCATTTTCCGCTTACTTGTGACAAAAAATAATATCTTCTATGAACTCACTATGCCTCTCAGTGAATACTTTGGGATGTCTTCTTTCCAAAATGGGGTCATTTGGGGGGTATTTATACTATCCTGGAATTCTAGCCCCTCATGAAACATGACAGGGGGTCAGAAAAGTCAGAGATGCTTGAAAATGGGAAAATTCACTTTTTGCACCATAGTTTGTAAACGCTATAACTTTTACCCAAACCAATAAATATACACTGAATGGTTTTTTTTTTATCAAAAACATGTTTGTCCACATTTTTCGCGCTGCATGTATACAGAAATTTTACTTTATTTGAAAAATGTCAGCACAGAAAGTTAAAAAAATCATTTTTTTGCCAAAATTCATGTCTTTTTTGATGAATATAATAAAAAGTAAAAATCGCAGGAGCAATCAAATAGCCCCAAAAGAAAGCTGTATTAGTGACAAGAAAAGGAGCCAAAATTCATTTAGGTGGTAGGTTGTATGAGCGAGCAATAAACCGTGAAAGCTGCAGTGGTCTGAATGGAAAAAAAGTGGCCGGTCCTTAAGGGGTAGAAAGCCCTAGGTCCTCAAGTGGTTAAAGTGAATGTTTACCCTTTTTTTTTTTCTTTTTACTAATAGATGACAACTTACTTCATTGACCTCTATAGTAATGCCCATTTTCCGTAATTTTTCCTCCAGCATTGAACCCACAATCACTGCTTTTCATCTTTGACCACTTCGGTCGAATAATCAAGGCAGGAGAGAGGAGACAGAGCTTCTTAGCCCTGTTCTGTCACTCCTCCATCATCTCCGCCCCTTTCCTCCTCCCTGTCAGCCGCGCTCACGCAGATGCGCGGCTCCCCTGCTCATCACAAGAGCGCGCAGCGCTGGGTGATGTGGATCGTGCGTCCCTGTCATCGTACGCACAGCGTCATCGTAAAGAAGACAGGAAGCACTGCGGTGGATGACAACACAAGAAACATACCGATTGTAGGTATGTTTTCAATCTTCCTAGCGGTTAGTGCATTTAGAAATTGACTATGTCATTACTGTGGAGTTGCACAGATGGTTAGATATATAAAGGGCCGCTATGTCTATTTACAGGGAGGTATTTGCTACATACAGGGGGACATAAATATCTACAGGGGGCGGAGGGATATATACAGGGGCATTATCTATATACAGGGAGGTACTGGCTAGATACAGGGGGACATAAATATCTACAGGGGGCAGAGGGATATATACAGGGGCGATATCTATATACAGGGAGGTACTGGCTAGATACAGGGGGACATAAATATCTACAGGGGGCAGAGGGATATATACAGGGGCAGAGGGATATATACAGGGGCGATATCTATATACAGGGAGCAGGGCCGGATTTACAGCTCAGGAGCCTGTAGGCACATAAGCTCCGGAGCCCTAAACTCCGCCCATAACAGGCCACACCCATAACGCCACACCCTCTTTTCTTAATAAAACCACACAAGTAATACAAATATTACCAAAGACAAGTACCAACAATACCCAGATACCAACAATGTGCAGATATCACCAACAACTAAGGGAATTTACCAAATTTAGGCTATTACTAGGAGGAGACAGTGGCGGTAGGTGGGTGGGAGAGCACAGCAGGTAGGTATAAAGGGCACAGAGAGTAGTCAGTTGGAGTATGTAGGTGAGATAATGCAGTAGGCAGGTATATAGAGCAAAGAGAGCAGTCATTGGGGGTAGGTAGGTGGGAGAGCGCAGCAATTGGGTATAGACAGCACAGAGAGGGGTCAGTGGGGGTAGGTAGGTGGGAGAATGCAGTGGGTAGGTATATAGAGAAAAGAGAGCAGTCATTGGGGGTAGGTAGGTGGGAGAGTGCAGCAAGTGGGTATAGACAGTACAGAGAGGGGTCAGTGGGGGTAGGTAGGTGGGAGAATGCAGTGGGTAGGTATATAGAGCAAAGAGAGTAGTCAGTGGGGGTAGGTAGGTGGGAGAGCGCAGCAAGTGGGTATAGACAGCACAGAGAGGGGTTAGTGGGGGTAGGTAGGTGGGAGAATGCAGTGGGTAGGTATATAGAGCAAAGAGAGTAGTCAGTGGGGGTAGGTAGGTGGGAGAGCGCAGCAAGTGGGTATAGACAGCACAGAGAGGGGTCAGTGGGGGTAGGTAGGTGGAAGGATGCAGAAGGTAGGAGCAGAGAGCAGTAAGTCAGGGTAGGAAAGTTGGTAGGTGGGAGGTTAGAGCAGGTAGAGGAGGGAAGTCAGCGAACGGAGCTGAACTCAGAACTTCCTCTGTGCGCTGCGTAATATGTTGGCGCTTTCTAAATACAATAAATAAATACATAACAGCATAATAACCTTTAAAGAATAACGATTTTGTTACAGCTGATACAAATCCTAAAATACATCACCAGTGTTTCTACTTCCTGCTTTCATGGAAGCAGACATTTTGTTAACATCCTGTGCTTACTAATGAGCTTATCTGCCGTGGCAGGGGAGAAATTTGTGATTAGACACAGATAATGGGGAATTACACAGGCTTAAAGTGAACCTCCGGACTAAAAATCTACTCAGCAGAACTGAAAAGGCTTGGTGTTTCTTTAAAAGTTTCACAGCATCAGAACTTTGTTTTTCTTACCAAAGCATCACTTTTAGCTGCATTTTTAGCTAAGCTCCACCCATCAAAGAAAAAAAGCCCGGGCTTTTTTTCCCTGATGCTGTGCAGAGCATGATGGGATTTCCTATGTTGTTATACACGTTGCATAGCAACTGGGAGAGGTGCTCAGGACACAGGACAGTTGGAACTGTGTCTCATGCTCCCTGTCACCTCCCTTCAACCAAAAAGATGGCTGCCATCATGAAATCAAACATTTGCCTGTTCTTTTAAAACAGTGTGGGTAAGAGATTATATTACCTATCTATTTTAATTAACATAACTAATGTAATTTAATGCCAGTATGTTTGTTTAGGCTGGAGTTCCTCTTTAACTCTAAATACATACAGCAGGGTGCAGGGTTTCCCTTCTGTCCTGTGTAAGAGACTGAGAGGGTATTAGACAGGCTACACCCTCTACTTACATACAGGCTGCATTTCTCTCTGTCCTGGGCAAGAGTTCAGGTCCACTTTATGGCGGCAGCGGCTCCCCCAGGTGCCAGAGTGGGCGGGGCTCCAGGTGAAGGTGGGGGGCCGTCAGTAAGTCCTTCTTTTGCCCAATATCCCGAGCGGCTGAGGGAGACTTGGGGGGGGGGGGAGAGAAGAAGTACTTGGGTGGTGGAGAAGTACTCAGGTGGTCAGTGGCAGCAGGGGCAAGAGGGAGAGACTCGTTTCAAAGGACGCTCCATGCGTCCAGCGTTGACGTCACTCAGCTGCGCCCCCTGCATCCTCTCCATGGTCAAGCGCTGTAACCATGGAGAAGACGCAGGGGGCACTGCTGGGTGACGTAAACACTGGACGCATGGAGCAGGAGAGCAGAAGTCGGCAGGGCGGAGGTTTTTGTCTACCTGCGCTCCTGCTGGATTATTCCTCCTCTCCCTTCCATCATGGCTCTGGGCATACTCTGGGCATACTCTGGGCATACCAGCGCAGCCAGGCAGGCCAATTTCGCTGGTAAGGGAGTCCAGTCCCTCCGCATCTTCTTGTCCGCCCACGTGGTATGCCACACTCCTAGGACTCCAGAGAGGAACAATCGCTCCGCCCCCCGCCGCCTATGCACGCAGCCTGCTGTTCACTTGCAGCGCTGCGTGTAGGCATGAATAGAACGGCCGGTGGGCGGGGAAATGACAGACTGTGTGTGTCACTAGCCGCCCGCCCCTCACTGTAGTTGCGGCCGCGGCTACCAGAACATGGAGGAGGCGGCGGGCGGCGCTGGTATTAGTGTTGCGTTTTTTTAGGTTTTTAATTTTAATACGACATGATTTAACCCCGCCCTTTGCTTAATCAGGCGCCTGTAGGCACGTGCCTAGTGTGCCTTATGGTAAATCCGGCCCTGACAGGGAGGTACTGGCTAGATACAGGGGGACATAAATATCTACAGGGGGCAGAGGGATATATACAAGGGCGATATCTATATACAGGGAGGTACTGGCTAGATACAGGGGGACATAAATATCTACAGGGGGCAGAGGGATATATACAGGGGCGATATCTATATACAGGAAGGTACTGGCTAGATACGGGGGGACATAAATATCTACAGGGGGCAGAGGGATATATACAGGGGCGATATCTATATACAGGGAGGTACTGGCTAGATACAGGGGGACATAAATATCTACAGGGGGCAGAGGGATATACACTATGTGCACTATGTATATATACAGGGATGGGGCTGGCTGTATACAGGGAGCCATCACTATGTACATGGGGTGATAAGGATATACACTGTGGGCACTATGTATATATACAGGGAGGGAATGGCTGTATACAGGGGGTCATCACTATGTACAGGGGGTGACAAGGATATACACTGTGGGCACTATGTATATATACAGGGATGGGGCTGGCTGTATACAGGGGTTCATCACTATGTACAGGGGATGATAAGGATATACACTGTGGGCACTATGTATATATACAGGGTGGGACAGGCTGTATACAGGGTGTCATCACTATGTACAGGGGGGGAGAAGGATATACACTGTGGGCACTATGTATATATACAGGGTGGGACAGGCTGTATACAGGGCGTCATCACTATGTACAGGGGGGGGGGGGAGAAGGATATACACTGTGGGCACTATGTATATATACAGGGAGGGACTGGCTGTATACAGGGGGTCATCACTATGTACAGAGGGGGAGAAGGATATACACTGTGGGCACTATGTATATATACAGGGAGGGACTGGCTGTATACAGGGGGTCATCACTATGTACAGAGGAGGAGAAGGATATACACTGTGGGCACTATGTATACATACAGGGAGTGGGCTGGCAGTATACAGGGGGCCACCACTATGTCCAGGGGGGAAGCAGAATGATATGTAGTATATTTAATGTGGTGGTGGAGGGTCTGTCTAAATACTACCTGCACTATGATTATATACAGGGAGGGACTATATAGATAATGATGATTTTTTTACTCTGTATGGAGTAAATTTTATTTATATATATATATCTATTTTATTGTGTGCCTTTGAAATAAAAGTTTGTATAAGTTGAGATGTGCATCTATAATGTTATATGTATGGATGATGGTTGTGTTAAAGGGATACTGTAGGGGGGTCGGGGGAAAATGAGTTGAACTTACCCGGGGTTTCTAATGGTCCCCCACAGACATCCTGTGCCCGCGCAGCCACTCACCGATGCTCAGGCCCCGCCTCCAGTTCACTTTTAGAATTTCAGACTTTAAAGTCTAAAAAACACTGCGCCTGCGTTGCCGTGTCCTCAATCCCGCTGATGTCACCAGGAGCGTACTGCGCAGACACAGACCATACTGGGCCTGAGCAGTATGCTCCTGGTGACATCAGCGGGATCGAGGACACGGCAATGCAGACGTAGTGGTTTTCAGACTTTAAAGTCTGAAATTCCAGAAGTGAACCGGAGGCGGGGCCAGAGCATCAGTGAGTGGCTGCGTGGGCACAGGATGTCTGCGGGGAACCATTAGAAGCCCCGGGTAAGTTCAACTCATTTTCCCCTGACCCCCTACAGTATCCCTTTAATGGATGTTGTTTATGTACTATATATTTGTATTCATATAATTATTAAAAAAATGTTTTCCTTTATTTGCAGTTTGAATAAAAATGCTGACCTGTATAATCGAGAAATGTTACAGTTATACAGGAAAAGGAGTTTCTCAAACTGGAATTATCCTTCATAGTTTTCCCACTACTGTAGAAAAAATAAAGAAATGGCTTGAATCTACAGGACAAACTTTTAATGATATAGACGCTTAAGCATCAAAAATTTTTGATGGTAAAACTACTGATGTTTACCGGTTGTGTTCTGAGCATTTCACAGAGGACAGCTACAATCCAAAATGTAAAAGAAAGACACTGAAGAAGGATGCTCTTCCCACTATATTTCCATCATCATCTACAAATATAATCATAAATGAAGAAGCAGTTATGATTTCAGGACCGAAACAACAAACAAAAGGAATGAAGAAGAAAAAACAAAAAACACAACATGTAGAAGAATTGGGTGAAGCTTCAAACATATGTCCACACTGCTACCAATTTTATGGTAAAAACAAGCTGGTGGAAACCAAGGAAATTGCAACTCAGACTCATGATCCATACAGTAGTGATTCTGAAATACATTCCGAGGGAGAAATTATTGGACCGGTTCAACATAAGGAACATCCTTATCATTCTCTATATTCAACACCTTTGAAAGAAGACACAAATGTGCCCAATGAACCTACAAAGTTACCAGCCAGTATAATTGAAAGTCCAATTGGATGTGAATTTTCAATAAACAACAAGGAAACAACAAATTTGTCCAATGAACCAAGCATGTTGCAATCCAGTACAAGCAAAAGACCTATTGTGTTCCCGATTGAGAAAATCATGAAAGAAATGATAGATTTGCCTAACGTACAAAACATGTCACATGTAGATAGAACAGAAAGTAATTGAAAATGTAGCACTACTTCAACTGGCAATTCAGATACTCTGACAAGAATTTAAGAACCTTACGAAGGAAACTTAGAATCAATTCAGGAGAACACCGCACAAATGGACAGTACTTCATCCACAATTCAACCACCACCTGACAGTGATGAAGAATTTAATCCATTTGAGTTAAATTTAAACGCATCAGAGATCAGTGCCCTAAGAGAATTACAAGAACCGGCTCCTCAGGATTCTTCACCTGACCCGATGGATTTCTACAGCAATCTAGTGAAAATGAAAAAGTTTATCATTTTTGAATCGTGTCTAGACGAAATAATTTACAAACTACCCTGCCAGGACGATTCCTCTTGCAACAAAAAAATTGTGAAAATAAACAAACATTTACAAGGGTCTGCAGTCATCATTCGCGCTGAATGTGAAGATGGTCATCTTTTCAAAGTTTTAGAAACTCAACCAAAAGTAAAAGGACTTTTTTCAGGAAATGTGTTGCTTGCTGCATCTTTACTATGTTCAGGCCAGAATTTTAACAAAATAGAACATTTTTTTTAAACTTTTGGCTTGCAATTTTTTACACGAAAAATCTTCCACAAATACCAAAGACTATATCTGTTTCCTGCAATTAGCCATGCATGGGAAAATGAAAAAAGAAAAGTAAAAGAGGAATTGAGTTCTGAATCTCTAACAGTCGCTGGAGATGGGCAGTGCGATTCTCCAGGGCACAGTGCGAAGTACTGCATATACACAATGATGGACATTGTAAGTGGTAAAATAATCGACTTTGAGGCGGTACAATGTACAGTGAATGCTCTTCTTCAGTCGCTATGGAAAAGTATGCTTTTGAAAAATGCATGAAGAGAGTAATAGAAGACGATTATGATGTACTATTCTTTGCTTCAGACAGACACTCAAGCATTCGAAAAACAATGAGGGAACAGTACCCAAACATAAAACATCAATTCGATGTGTGGCACTACGCAAAGAATGTTTCCCAAAAAATCTGCACTGTCAGTCAAAACCGTACTTGCGCCTCACTAATTCCCTGGATTTCTAAAATAACTAACCACTTCTGGTGGTCTATAAAAAATTGTGAGAATGATGCTGAAACACTGCAGAGTAACTGGGAAGGTGTACTACATCATGTTCTGAATGAGCACGAGTGGGAGGAGGAAGGAATTTCCAAGCATTGTGCACACATCGAACTCAATGACCTAGAAAACGAGGAAGGAGTGTGGCTTAATCAACAAACAGCAGCTTACAACCAATTTACATCCATTGTAAAAAACAAACAATTACTGAAAGATCTCCCGCACTTAACTTGGTCTTGCCATACTGGACCTCTTGAGATATTTCATAGTAATGTACTGAAATATCGCACTAAAAGAATACATTTCTCAATGGACAGCATGGAATCTAGGACAATTTTAGCTGCCTTATCCACAAACCACAATGCTGGGAGGCAACAGGCTGTGATAGAACATGAAAATAATGGTAGTCGCAAAAAGGGAGAAAAAAGATACAGTCTTGTAGCACCAAAGGGACGGAACAAGTGGGTTCTACGTAAGGAGTACACCTTAAAAAATTATGATTTTCTAATCCCAATTCTGGCCGACTGTTTGAAAATTTCAGATGGTTCTCTCGTCACAACATGGTTGTAAAAAAACACTTCTCTCCCAAGTAACATTTCGAAAATTCCAAAGCCTGACCTGCAACAAATGATAAGCAAACACCAAAGTAGATTTGGAGATGAAGATTGATTTCTAAAAATGATGTTTTTAGAAATGATTACCAATACAAGGAACTAAACCTGTAATTCAAATACATGCAATTTTTTTTCGTTGTACTGTGTAATGCACGAGATTAGTCTTTAGCATACCTTAGTGTTAAAATTATTGTTCTCTAGGTAAAATTTTTACATACAACCATGTTCAGTAATGTTATTCATGGTATTTTTTCTAGAGTTTTTATCTAACTTTAAAATACATACAGCCAATGTTTCAACATTCCCTACAAGATAAGCAAGCTACTTACCAAAGGAGAGGGAAGACTATGTGTCCAAACGAGACTCCACTCTCCTCTTCTGGTGCCCTAGTTGCAGCGGAAACTTCACCGTTGCAATCCACCATTGGCGGAAAATGTTAGTCTTCTGTACCCGAGTCATCATGAAGATAGGCGTCTCCATACTGCACATGCACATGGACGATATAAACTGCGCTTTCTCATGTGCATTTTAGAGAGGCTTGTGTTTGGGAGTACTCGGATTCAAGAAGACTGCCGAAGCATCCCTTTGACTGCATAAGTAGAAGTATTTGAGCAATGTAGTCAAATATTATTAATGTGGAGCCATATCCAGTACGTGCACCGGGACATGGGAGTCTCATTAGAACTCTTATCCTTTCCTCTCATCAGTTAAGTAGCTTGCTTTTCTTTTATGTAATCGGTAAACATTCAATATAAGGTGTAGGTTTTGTCTCGACGGCCAGCCATCCAACAAACTCGAACCATCCCCCATAAACACGACTACCACCACCTAGGCTGGCTTATTTCAGGAATAGTGTACCCAGGGCTTATTAAAGTTAGCAAAGAAATAAAATAATGTATCCCTCAATGTTGACCTGTGATGCTGTATCACTGGTTTGCTTTCACATCTTACAATCCGGAAAGAATAAAATTACCGTATATACTCGCAAGCAAGCCGACCCGCATGTAAGCCGACCCCCCAACTTTGACCCGAAAAAAACAGGAAAAAATGATTGACCCTCATATAATCCGGGGGTAGGAAATGCTGGCCGCGTGATCCCCCCAGTGTGTCCCGGTATAGCTAGCATAGTGCCCAGTATGGGTAGGTAGTGCCTCAGTATAGCTAGTAAAGTGCCCAGTATAGCTAGTATAGTGCCCCAGTATAGCTAGTATAGTGCCCCATTATAGCTAGTATAGTGCCCCATTATAGCTAGTATAGTGCAACATTATAGCTAGTATAGTGTCCCATTATAGGTAGTGCCCAGTAAGTGTAGGTGGACCCCCCGCCGCTGCCATTAACTTACCCGACGGCTTCCTCTATTCCCCTCTCAGTCTCCGTGCAGGCATGTAAATAATTCACAGCAGCTCGCCCCACGGCGGCTGCTGTGTGATGAGGGAGGAAGCAAGAGAGCGGCCTCCTGTAGCGGCGATGTGTATCGCCGTTACTATGGGAACCGCTCTCCCTACAGCTTCCTCCCTCATCACACAGCATCCGCCGTGGGGCGAGCTGCTGTGAATCATTTATATGCCTGCATGGAGACTGAGAGGGGAATAGAGGAAGCCGCCGGGCAACCTAATTGCAGCGGCGGGAGCGTGGCGGACGGGGGAGGGGACCACGCACCACAGCACTCGCAAGCAAGCCGACCCCCCAACTTTTGGCCCACTTTTGGGGGGTCAAAAATTTGGCTTGCTTGCGAGTATATACGGTAAATTGGCTTCCCTTTCAATTGACCCTACATAGCTATGCTTACAGTGCCAATTACATTGGATGCTGCACTGATTGATTTCCTAAACTACTTAAATTTTTAATATTAAAACTAACAAGTACCGCCTGTTGTTGGCTGTTTTTTTGGGCTATCCTTTTAGTGGTTCTCTATCCTGTAGGCCACAGGTTATGATCGTACCCTTATTCATTGAAAATTTCCTTTGCATGCTCAACACCTCAAGTGCCCAGCAGAAGCGTTGTACTCTGACTACGCAGCATTGAATACAACACTGCTGTTCTCAACTGCACGTGGTGTGCATGGATAGGTATTCCTAAAACTTTTAGTATCATTACCTGGGACCTGAAGAAGAAAAAAAACTTTACCGAAGTTTACCATAATGCTAATTGAAGCCGCTGTTTTCAGGTTGTGCTATCCTAATGGAATTTATTTATCAACAGCTCAGCAGGCGGTGTTGCATTGCGAAGTTGCAAAAGCCAAAAATGTTTTGTGTATTGTATTGAGACTTCACCGTTCATAGTGTGTCATAAGCTACAAAAAATAACAAAAGGCACTGATGTAAATATTGATATTTTATTCACCTCTGAGAATGCTATTTTTTTGGCTAAAATTTTTTGTTGTATGTTCCATGGTCTGTAGTTAGACTGCTGTGGCGCACACAGAAGGGATAAGCCTCCGCAGCATTGATAGATAACCTTGGCACTCCAGCAGTTTAAAAATTAGAAATTGCATCATGCATCTGCCTAGGCAAGCTATGATTATACATTCCAGAATATTGAAATGCATCTAGTGATTTAGAGTTGTAGAAAAAGCTGGAGTACCAAGGTTAGTCGTCACTGCTGTGTAGGTTCAATAGGCTTCACCGTACCAATGCGAGTAACCCCCAGGTTATATATTAAGTGTATACACACCATAAGTAAAGTGCAACTCCATAAGCATTTTTTCCCCCTTATTGTCCTTGCTTTGTGAAGTGTCCAAAATCAATCAGACTAAAACTAGATTAAGTTCAGTCTGGTATGTACTTTGTTGCATGCATGCACCTTCATAGTGTGGGGAAAACACAAAAAAAATAAAATGTACCAGTTATGCTTACGAAATTTTGCTGAACACTAGACCAAGTGAGGACGGCAAGGGAATCACACATCTTTATTGTTTCTAAATGTAAGCATCAAATCTATAGTATAATGTAGCTGTCGTACAACATAACAACTTCAGTACACCAAAACTACAGAATAACCGTACAAGTTAATAAAATGTCTGCGGAGTACTAAAGTATAGTTATTATTTTTGGAGTTTTCATGTAAAATAAAGTATACATTATTCAAATAAAATGACAAATTTGTTTTGAAAACTAAAACGTTTATTGAAAATTTTGAACAAAGTAAATAAAATTTTACTTTCAACAGTCTTGAATTGTTTAATTATGTTCCAGATAATCCTTTGTTCTGTTTTTTATTTTTGTAGAGTACAAACATGTAGTTAGGCGAGTGGCACAATCTGTACTTGTTTCGAGTACACGGATGTACACAGTCAGATCTAGAATCATCTTTCAAGTGAATGTTTACCATTTTCAAAATAAAGAAGTAAGATACTCACCTAAGGAGAGTGAAGGCTCGGTCCTAATGAGCCTTCCCTCTCCTCTCCCGGTGCCCTGTCCTGCACAGGATCCCCGTGGCAGTATTCGACCAGTTCGGTCACATACTGCCACTTCCGCAGCCGAAGGTAGCTTTTGTAAACCTTTCTCGATCACTCGTGCTCCCGAGGACTGGCCGCTCCATACTACGCATGCGCCCTTTATGACGCACTCGCGCGTGCGTAGTATGGAGCGGCCCGTCTTCGGAAGCCCGAGTGCTCACAAAGATCTCCAAAGTTCCTACGAAGGCGGACGCGAACGGGGGAGCCAGCGCAGCACCGAGGGCACCGGGAGAGGAGAGTGAAGGCTCATTAGGACTGAGCCTTCCCTCTCCTTCGGTGAGTATCTGACTTTTCTATTTTTAAATTGATAACCACTGGTTATCGAAAACTGTAAGGGCCCATTCTCAATAGATTGTTATGACGGAAATAATTAAAGGGACTCCGAGCTCAGCGAAAAAAGTAAAGTTGTACTCACCAGGGTCTTTCTCCAGCCCAGTGCTGGTCGGGAGGTCCCACGCCGGCGTCCTGGCTCCTCTCCTTCACCCCGCTCCGGTATGGCTGACAGGCCGCAGCCCGGGCGACACTCGGTGGAGTGTCGGGCTGCAGCTTCCGCGTATGACGCGGATTACGTCACACGCCGGCCGCCTCGCGTCATCACGGCGGCCGGCGTGAAAGTACTGCGCATGCGCGATTAAAGCGCGCATGCGCAGTACTTTCACGCCGGCCGCCGTGATGACGCGAGGCGGCCGGCGTGTGACGTAATCCGCGTCATACGCGGAAGCTGCAGCCCGACACTCCACCGAGTGTCGCCCGGGCTGCGGCCTGTCAGCCATACCGGAGCGGGGTGAAGGAGAGGAGCCAGGACGCCGGCGTGGGACCTCCCGACCAGCACTGGGCTGGAGAAAGACCCTGGTGAGTACAACTTTACTTTTTTTGCTGAGCTCGGAGTCCCTTTAACACCAAAAACTTAGTGGGAAGCGGCGCTAGTGGGCTTTCTCAGCTGCACTATTCCAAAGGGGATTCCACAAACCTTTCAATTGAATTTTTACATTTATTCAATTGAAAGGTTTGTGGAAATAATTAACAATTTAAAGTGCTAAGGCTTATAAAACAACACGTCACTAATAAAAATTTAGGGCCCATTCTTACTGTGACGATGAAGAATAAACAACAAATACAAACGTGTACATTAATAAATTAACAGGCGATTGTAGTAAGATTGATTTTCAGTGCTATACAAAGACAAATGTCAATCGTGTGAAATGCAACATATTAAACAAAGCTTGTTCAAATTGTAATGCAAGATTTGCGTTTCCTTGTATTTTTAATAACGATTGTGAAATGTAAACAGTAGTAATGTAACAGATGTAAATGGATAGAAAGTTAACATAGGAATCCAGTAACAGATGTACATTGGTACCGCTGTGTTCATGAACCAGGATCACAAAAATTCCAAAGACCCTAATGTGACGGACCGTTCTGACCAGCGGAACGGAGCCTGAAAAAAAAGGACGTTGAAACATTGGGGGAAATTTAAAATGGAAAGTTTAATTACATTTTTGAAGAACTCAATGTGGCATGGGGGCATGAATGAAGCTATCCTGAATGAATGAAGGGAGGGTTAGTGGATAGTACTGCAGCCGTGCTAGTGGGGCAGGGAGGGTTAATACATAACCAATCTTCTGTAGTAGCCAGGGGTAAAGGCTTCCGTCTTCTTCCTGGTCATGTGAGTACATGACCCGGTGTATAATCACAGTGGAAGAAGAGGAAACCTCTATCGACAGCTGGTGCTGAAGCTAGGAATGTACTTGTTGATGGATAAAAGATTTAAAAAATTATTATCAATATCAAATTTGTATGAGAACACAGCAAGAACTGGACCATGTGGATCAGGTGAAGCGGAAAAAAAATCCTCTCACCAGATCACTTTAGTCCAAACTGGAACTGAAAACATGTACTAACTGTGGAAAAAATATATTATTATAAAGGCCGTGTGTAATCACTCGTAAATAATGAACTTGATATTTTGAATGTTGAATAAGCAAAAGAATGAATTTAGATTGAACACAGCTTCTACAGCATACTTTGGTAGGATATCTACTTTATTCATATAAGTGATGTGTGAATTGTGAATGAAGATCTTCTACAAAACCTAGCTGATTTTGAAGAAATATGAATCTTTACAAGCACATGAATACTTCAACTGGATGGTGCTACAATCCTTATGTGCATTAAAATTAAATATAAAAAACAAAAACAAAATGGACCCTTGAACATATGCACATGAAAAATTATCAATCCAACACCATAAATTCTGCAGCTAGATCGTTGCTAGGACGAAATCCTGTATAACGACTGTCTGGGTCTGGAAATGCTTGTCGCACCATTTTGACAACGCAGGAGGGTATTGGTCTCCGATCTCCTTTGGATAAACATCCGTGGACCCAACCTGTGAACGCTCGGTACACAGCTTTGCGTAGTCTTCTACAATAGATATAAAAAAACAATAATTAATAAACATTTTTATTAAATATAAATTTTTTCCAGCGGTCCGTGTTTTGTAAAACTTGGGATCAGGAATTAATTTTTTTTAAAACTTCTCTTTGTCAGGCAAACAGCGATATTTGAAATAAACATTACAATAAAGCTACGGGGAGCAAGCGCTACAACAAGGACCTGTACAGGAGAAGGGACGGTGTATGGGACACAGAGCCTCCCTGTCTTTAGGTGAGTATTTGATATTTTTTTTGTTTTGTTTTTTTACATGGGTTCACTAAAGCTTTTTTTTTTTTTGATTCGTAAACCAGAATTCTGATTTGAAAAAAAAAAATATTTTTTCAGATCTACAATTGCTAATAACAATACACTGTAGAGATTTATATACTAACCTGTTTCGATCTTTATTTTCTGGATTCACTGGGTTACAATTATTGGTCAGAAAAAGAAAAATCTGGGCCCATTCCTCATTGGCACATAGTTGAGGAAACATTGGATGCTGGGTAATGCATGTCAAGTTCACCATCATTACATTTACATTTGGTATTTCGGAACAACACACCGACTCCATACCGGTTGGCATGTTTACACAATTCTGGCACGTGCACCAGCCAGTATGGCCTATCTTGTGCCTGTCATAATCGTCAAAATGGTTTGGAGTTGTTCGATCCCGAATTGGATTTACTGGAAAGCTGTCACTGGATTGATCCTGGCCACTCATCTGCCTCATTCTGGCATGTAAATGTGCTATCTGAAAAAAAAATAATAAATACAATGGTCACATAACACCTCTATACAGGTCCCAGCCAGCTTACGCACGCCTAACTTACAGAGAGCCCATTCAAATAGGTTTGACGTTATTTTTTATTCAAGGGAGAAGGTTCAAGAAGTGGATTAACAATCACACCAAGTGACCAGCAAAACCATTAGACTCACCCACAAACGAGTCAAACACTATCTGTCCTCCTATCGGTGAATCATGCTCCCTCTAGCATCGTTCATTAACCTATCCTATATGTCATGTCACATACAGCTTCCTTTACGTGACATGACAGTCTTAAAGCAAAGCGATGCTGTATTGATAGAGGGAGCAGGCTGTAGAGTGGGTCGAAGGACAGGGTTGTACTCCAGCTGGTAGGTGAGTCCAGCTCCGCTGGAAGGGGGCATGTGGATGTTATGGCACATGGGTGAGAAAACCGAGGAAATTATGTAGAACAAAAATCGAGCAACATGGGCGGACAAACAGGAACGGAGGGGAGGGTGAGTTTTTGGGGTTTGGTATAAAAACTAACATTTAACGCAGTTTGATGTCCTTTTTTTATTTATCATGTACTGTAGGGGAAGTGGCTATACTTTGTGTTCTGCACATAAGAAATATAATTTTTAAAATTGTAAGGAACAAAAGATAATTGTCTTACCCGTTCTGCACGTGTCTCTCCTTGACGATTTGTAGAGGGCCCAGCTTGTTGTGATGCCATTTTAAAAGAAATTCAAATGAAATCCAAAAGAACAAGTTCTAAGAATCAAAAACATAAAATAAATAAATATTAGTTTTCTTAAAAAATAGACTATGATTAACAGCTGTCGCTATGCCAGCAGCAGTAACAACAACTGATTATCAACCGCCACTCTGCCAGCAGCACTAACAGCCACTGATTAGCAGCCCTTACTGTGCCAGCAGCAGTAAAAACCACTGAGTATCAGTCACCACTGTGCCAGCAGCAGTATAAGTCACTAGCAGCTGCCACTGTGCCAGCAGCAGTAACAGCCACTGATTACCAGTCGCCACTGTGCCAGCAGCAGTAACAGCCACTGATTACCAGTCGCCACTGTGCCAGCAGCAGTAACAGCCACTGATTACCAGTCGCCAATGTGGCAGCAGCAGTAACAGCCACTGATTACCAGTCGCCACTGTGCCAGCAGCAGTAACAGCCACTGATTACCAGTCGCCACTGTGCCAGCAGCAGTAACAGCCACTGATTACCAGTCGCCACTGTGCCAGCAGCAGTAACAGCCACTGATTACCAGTCGCCAATGTGCCAGCAGCAGTAACAGCCACTGATTACCAGTTGCCAATGTGGCAGCAGCAGTAACAGCCACTGATTACCAGTCGCCACTGTGCCAGCAGCAGTAACAGCCACTGATTACCAGTCGCCAATGTGGCAGCAGCAGTAACAGCCACTGATTACCAGTCGCCACTGTGCCAGCAGCAGTAACAGCCACTGATTACCAGTCGCCACTGTGCCAGCAGCAGTAACAGCCACTGATTACCAGTCGCCAATGTGCCAGCAGCAGTAACAGACACTGATTAACAGTCGCCAATGTGCCAGCAGCAGTAACAGACACTAATTCTCTGCCGCCACGGTGCAAGCAGCAATAACAGCCACTAATAATTATTTACCTCTGTGACAGCAGCAGTGTAAGACACTAATTAGCAACTGCAACTCTGTAAGCAGCAGTAACAGCCACTGATTATCAGCCACCACTGTGCCAGCAGCAGTAACAGCCACTGATTACCAGTCGCCACTGTGCCAGCAGCAGTAACAGCCACTGATTACCAGTCGCCAATGTGCCAGCAGCAGTAACAGCCACTGATTACCAGTCGCCAATGTGGCAGCAGCAGTAACAGCCACTGATTACCAGTCGCCACTGTGCCAGCAGCAGTAACAGCCACTGATTACCAGTCGCCACTGTGCCAGCAGCAGTAACAGCCACTGATTACCAGTCGCCACTGTGACAGCAGCAGTGTAAGACACTAATTAGCAACTGCAACTCTGTAAGCAGCAGTAACAGCCACTGATTATCAGCCACCACTGTGCCAGCAGCATTATAAGCCAATGTTTAGCAGCTGCCGCTGAGCCAGCAGCAGTAACAGCCACTGATTACCAGTCGCCAATGTGCCAGCAGCAGTAACAGCCACTGATTACCAGTCGCCACTGTGCCAGCAGCAGTAACAGCCACTGATTACCAGTCGCCAATGTGCCAGCAGCAGTAACAGCCACTGATCATCAGTCGCCACTTTGCCAGCAGCAGTAACAGCCACTGATTACCAGTCGCCACTGTGCCAGCAGCAGTAACAGCCACTGATTACCAGTCGCCACTGTGCCAGCAGCAGTAACAGCCACTGATTACCAGTCGCCAATGTGCCAGCAGCAGTAACAGACACTGATTAACAGTCGCCAATGTGCCAGCAGCAGTAACAGACACTGATTAACAGTCGCCAATGTGCTAGCAGCAGTAACAGACACTAATTCTCTGCCGCCACGGTGCAAGCAGCAATAACAGCCACTAATAATTATTTACCTCTGTGACAGCAGCAGTGTAAGACACTAATTAGCAACTGCAACTCTGTAAGCAGCAGTAAGAGCCACTGATTATCAGCCACCACTGTGCCAGCAGCATTATAAGCCAATGTTTAGCAGCTGCCGCTGAGCCAGCAGCAGTAACAGCCACTGATTACCAGTCGCCAATGTGCCAGCAGCAGTAACAGCCACTGATTACCAGTCGCCACTGTGCCAGCAGCAGTAACAGCCACTGATTTCCAGTCGCCAATGTGCCAGCAGCAGTAACAGACACTAATTCTCTGCCGCCACGGTGCAAGCAGCAATAACAGCCACTAATAATTATTTACCTCTGTGACAGCAGCAGTGTAAGACACTAATTAGCAACTGCAACTCTGTAAGCAGCAGTAACAGCCACTGATTATCAGCCACCACTGTGCCAGCAGCATTATAAGCCAATGTTTAGCAGCTGCCGCTGAGCCAGCAGCAGTAACAGCCACTGATTAGCAGCCACCACTGTGCAAGCTGCTGTAAAAGCCAGTGATTAGCATTAGCTACAAAAGATTTGAAATGGAGACTAACCAATGCAAGGCAAGAGCGCTAAACGATACATACAGTATATATATATATATATATATATATATATATACACACATATATATATACATATATACACATATATATATATATACATATATACTCACATATATATATATATATATATATATATATATATATATATATATATACACATATATATATATACACACATATATATATACACACACATATATATATATATATATATATATACACACACACATATATATATATATATATATATATATATATATATATACACACATATATATATATATACATATATATATATATATATATATATATATATACACACATATATATATATATATACATATATATATATATATATATATATATATACACACATATATATATATATATACATATATATATATATATATATACAGGGCCGGATTTACAGCTCAGGAGCCTGTAGGCACATAAGCTCCGGAGCCCTAAACTCCGCCCCATAACAGGCCACACCCATAATGCCACACCCTCTTTTCTTAATAAAACCACACAAGTAATACAAATATTACCAAAGACAAGTACCAACAATACCCAGATACCAACAATGTGCAGATATTACCAACAACTAAGGGAATTTACCAAATTTAGGCTATTACTAGGAGGAGACAGTGGCGGTAGGTGGGTGGGAGAGCACAGCAGGTAGGTATAAAGGGCACAGAGAGTAGTCAGTTGGAGTATGTAGGTGAGATAATGCAGTAGGCAGGTATATAGAGCAAAGAGAGCAGTCATTGGGGGTAGGTAGGTGGAAGAGCGCAGCAATTGGGTATAGACAGCACAGAGAGGGGTCAGTGGGGGTAGGTAGGTGGGAGAATGCAGTGGGTAGGTATATAGAGCAAAGAGAGCAGTCATTGGGGGTAGGTAGGTGGGAGAGTGCAGCAAGTGGGTATAGACAGCACAGAGAGGGGTCAGTGGGGGTAGGTAGGTGGGAGAATGCAGTGGGTAGGTATATAGAGCAAAGAGAGTAGTCAGTGGGGGTAGGTAGGTGGGAGAGCGCAGCAAGTGGGTATAGACAGCACAGAGAGGGGTTAGTGGGGGTAGGTAGGTGGGAGAATGCAGTGGGTAGGTATATAGAGCAAAGAGAGTAGTCAGTGGGGGTAGGTAGGTGGGAGAGCGCAGCAAGTGGGTATAGACAGCACAGAGAGGGGTTAGTGGGGGTAGGTAGGTGGGAGAATGCAGTGGGTAGGTATATAGAGCAAAGAGAGTAGTCAGTGGGGGTAGGTAGGTGGGAGAGCGCAGCAAGTGGGTATAGACAGCACAGAGAGGGGTCAGTGGGGGTAGGTAGGTGGAAGGATGCAGAAGATAGGAGCAGAGAGCAGTAAGTCAGGGTAGGAAAGTTGGTAGGTGGGAGGTTAGAGCAGGTAGAGGAGGGAAGTCAGCGAACGGAGCTGAACTCAGAACTTCCTCTGTGCGCTGCGTAATATGTTGGCGCTTTCTAAATACAATAAATAAATACATAACAGCATAATAACCTTTAAAGAATAACGATTTTGTTACAGCTGATACAAATCCTAAAATACATCACCAGTGTTTCTACTTCCTGCTTTCATGGAAGCAGACATTTTGTTAACATCCTGTGCTTACTAATGAGCTTATCTGCCGTGGCAGGGGAGAAATTTGTGATTAGACACAGATAATGGGGAATTACACAGGCTTAAAGTGAACCTCCGGACTAAAAATCTACTCAGCAGAACTGAAAAGGCTTGGTGTTTCTTTAAAAGTTTCACAGCATCAGAACTTTGTTTTTCTTACCAAAGCATCACTTTTAGCTGCATTTTTAGCTAAGCTCCACCCATCAAAGAAAAAAAGCCCGGGCTTTTTTTCCCTGATGCTGTGCAGAGCATGATGGGATTTCCTATGTTGTTATACACGTTGCATAGCAACTGGGAGAGGTGCTCAGGACACAGGACAGTTGGAACTGTGTCTCATGCTCCCTGTCACCTCCCTTCAACCAAAAAGATGGCTGCCATCATGAAATCAAACATTTGCCTGTTCTTTTAAAACAGTGTGGGTAAGAGATTATATTACCTATCTATTTTAATTAACATAACTAATGTAATTTAATGCCAGTATGTTTGTTTAGGCTGGAGTTCCTCTTTAACTCTAAATACATACAGCAGGGTGCAGGGTTTCCCTTCTGTCCTGTGTAAGAGACTGAGAGGGTATTAGACAGGCTACACCCTCTACTTACATACAGGCTGCATTTCTCTCTGTCCTGGGCAAGAGTTCAGGTCCACTTTATGGCGGCAGCGGCTCCCCCAGGTGCCAGAGTGGGCGGGGCTCCAGGTGGAGGTGGGGGGCCGTCAGTAAGTCCTTCTTTTGCCCAATATCCCGAGCGGCTGAGGGAGACTTGGGGGGGGGGGGGGGGGAGAGAAGAAGTACTTGGGTGGTGGAGAAGTACTCAGGTGGTCAGTGGCAGCAGGGGCAAGAGGGAGAGACTCGTTTCAAAGGACGCTCCATGCGTCCAGCGTTGACGTCACTCAGCTGCGCCCCCTGCATCCTCTCCATGGTCAAGCGCTGTAACCATGGAGAAGACGCAGGGGGCACTGCTGGGTGACGTAAACACTGGACGCATGGAGCAGGAGAGCAGAAGTCGGCAGGGCGGAGGTTTTTGTCTACCTGCGCTCCTGCTGGATTATTCCTCCTCTCCCTTCCATCATGGCTCTGGGCATACTCTGGGCATACCAGCGCAGCCAGGCAGGCCAATTTCGCTGGTAAGGGAGTCCAGTCCCTCCGCATCTTCTTGTCTGCCCACGTGGTATGCCACACTCCTAGGACTCCAGAGAGGAACAATCGCTCCGCCCCCCGCCGCCTATGCACGCAGCCTGCTGTTCACTTGCAGCGCTGCGTGTAGGCATGAATAGGACGGCCGGTGGGCGGGGAAATTACAGACTGTGTGTGTCACTAGCCGCCTGCCCCTCACTGTAGTTGCGGCCGCGGCTACCAGAACATGGAGGAGGCGGCGGGCGGCGCTGGTATTAGTGTTGCGGTTTTTTAGGTTTTTAATTTTAATACGACATGATTTAACCCCGCCCTTTGCTTAATCAGGCGCCTGTAGGCACGTGCCTAGTGTGCCTTATGGTAAATCCGGCCCTGTATATATATATATATACACACACACATATGTACACATATATATATATATATACATACACATATATACATATATATATACATATATACACATATATATATATATATATATATATATATATACTTATATACATATATATACATACATACATATATATATACATATATATACATACATATATATATATATACACATACATACATATATATATATATATACATACATATATACATATATATATATACATACATATATACATATATATATACATATATATATATATACATATATATATATATATATATATACACACATATACATATATATATATACATATATACATATATATATATATATATATACACATATATATATACATATATATATATACACATATACATGTATATATATATATATATATATATATATATATATATATATATATATACATACATATATAGATAAATATATATATATATACACACAAATACATGTGGGCCATTGCACATATAGAGGGAATGGTTTTACTAGTGTTTACTGACGCCATCATAAATTCATTTACATACAGATAGTCTTTGACATGCTGTAGCTCATAGCCGGCCAGTGTGGGGATTGAGAAATATATATATATATATATATATATATATATATATATATATATATATATGAATAATTGCTCATTAGTGAAGGCCCTTTCATACCTTCACATGTGTGTCAGGGCGGCAGCTCCGTACACTCTTCAGCGCTGTACTGGACGCGCGCGCTCCTGACGATAGACGTGAGCGCGCGCGCACTGTCCCTGGCACGCGCAACCCAAGTCTCCTATGTCTCGCGCTATTTTATCGGCGCAGGAGACTTGGAGAATTTAGGACGTAAGAGGCCGCCAACCCAGAAGATGAAGCAAAGGTCGGCGGCCATCTTGGATACAAACAGAGCAGATATCATGCTCTAGTGCACGAACGGGGGGCGGTGGTGCGGCGAAAATGAGCAAAGGTACATGTCTGTTCAAATCTATACATTTGTGTGTAATTTAAAAAAAAAAATCAGATAAGGTAAACAATGGCTTTAAGAAAAGCAGCAAAGAAGCCACTTCTCTCCCAATAAAAACATCAGGGACAGATTGATCTTCTGCAGAAAGTATGGTGAATGGACTGCTGAGGAATGGGGCAAAGTCATATTCTCCGATGAAGCGCCTGTAACGATCAGTGTCGTAACAGATGATCGGATAATGCTCACTCAGAACAGTAGTCAGTAAGAACACAGATATCTGATTATGTGGTGATCTGCGGTATCACCAATAATACAGATAGAAAACGTAAACCTTATTGCACAAGTGTGGTGATTGGTGCGAACAATAATACAGGAATACTTCTTCCGTGATAGCCTTTGGAGACTGAGGCTTTCACTGGACAGAGAGCCTCCTAAGTGATAACCCTTGAAGGCTGGGGCTTTCACTTGGCAGACAGTGGTCGTACAGGCGGGGTCGGCAACGGGTCAGACAGTAGCGGCACGGAAACGTCAGGCAAATCATAGTTACAAAACAGGCAAGAGGTCGGCAGCGAGTCGGGCAATAACGGTACAGAATCGTCAGGCAAATCGTAGTCGGTTTTCAAGCAATAAGTCGGCAGCAAATCTAATAGGCAGAAGTACAAAACCAGAAGGCAGAAGCGAGGTCAGAGGTCAAGCAAAAGGCCATAGACAGAAATACAATAAATAGCAATTATAATTATAGCTATCAAAAATCCTAAGCTAAGTGTGACTCCCCGGGGTCCTGCCAGATCAGCACACTAGGAACTGACTAGAGGTCTGAGAGCTAGCACAATGAAGTATTCGCAACAACAGACAAGGAGCAAATGACGGGCAGATCTTTATATCCTAAGGATCATTCAACGGCGCCGCCCAGAAGCCCAGCCAATCAGTGACCTGGGAGCTGTCAGCTGACCGGCTTTCTGGCCGCATAAGAGCGGCGGCGATCTGCGCGCGCGCGAGCCTGGAGCTCGCCATATGTAACAGAAGACCCGGACCTCCCCGTAGCCGACGGGAGGCCCGGGGACGCCGCGGCGGAACATGCCGTGTGTTCAGATGCGGAAGCGGTTTCGCCGCTATCCGCATCAATGGTGACAGCTCCTTTCCGATTGTTTGGGGCATCTGGAAGAAGGCTTGTCAGGAGAAGAAAAGGTGAGCACTACCATCAGTCCTGTGTCATGCCAACAGTAAAGCATCCTGAGACCATTCATGTGTGGGGTTGCTTCTCATCCAAGGGAGTGGGCTCACTCACAATTTTGCCAAAAACACAGCCATAAATAAAGAATGGTAGCAAAACACCCGCAACAGCAACTTCTTCCAACAATCCAACAACAGTTTGGTAAAGAACAATGTATTTTCCAGCACGATGGAGCACTGTGACATAAGGCAAAAATGAAATCTAAGTGGCTCGGGGACCAAAACGTAGAAATATTGGGTCCATGGCATGGAAACTCCCCAGATCTTAATTCCATTGAGAACTTGTGGTCATTTCTCATGAGGCGAGTGGACAAACAAAAACCAACTAATTCTGAGAAACTCAAAGAAGTGATTATGAGAAAATGAGTTGCTATCAGTCAGGATTTGGCCCAGAAGTTGATTAAGAGCATGCCCAGTCGAATTGCAGAGGTCCTGAAAAAGAAGGGCCAACATTGCAAATACTGACTTTTTGCATAAATCTCATGTAATTGTTAATAAAGACTTTGAAACGTATGAAGTGCTTATATTTATATCTAAGTACATCACATAAACAATTGAAACAAAGAGGCCACTCTGCAGTGTTAGGGAGTCTTGCCTTTGACTCCTTACTGAATAGGTACTGACCCTAGCCCCCCCCCCCCAATTACAATACCTGATGCCTAACGCCCTACCCGATATCTTAACCTAGCCAAACACCCCCCAACCTGACACCTATCGCCACCGCACAAACACCCTACATGATGCCTAACTCTAACCATCCCCCCAACACACACACAAACACCCTACCAAATGCATGACCTTAACCCCCCTCCCCCCATAAACATTCTACCTGACACCTAATGCAACCCTCCCCTGCACAAACACCCTACCTGATGCCTAACCCTAACCATCCTCCCCGCACAAACACCCTATCCAATGCTTTACCCTAACTGAACACCCCTTCCAACACCCTACCTGACACCTAAAGCCACCGACCCGCACAAACGCTGTAACGATTGTGGAATCGTATTCGCGGTCAGCGCACCAGACGTGCGCTGACGCGGCGGATTTCCTCCACAAGCGTATATTTGAGGACACCCAGGCTAGGTGCTATGCACCCGCAGAGGGCAATTCCCTCTGGCAGATGGCGCTATGGAGTGCAGGCGAACACAGTCGCTGCACAGCCACAGATGCCAGACGGGAATTGTACAGATCCAGGACAAGGTACGATCAGGCAGGGCTGGATAGCCCACAAGAAACAGAGCAAAGGGACAGAACCAATGTGTTTCCACCAAACTAGTCGCCACCCAGCGACGGTGAACACACAACGGCGGAAACGAAGTGGGAATGCAATCGCAAGAATGGCGATTGCCGACAGAGACACAAGACTGAGCAAAACAGGGCACGAGGGTAGCAAAGGCACAGCAAATAATACAATGAGGAGATACGGAAAATAACAAACGCTAGCTAACCGCGAACACCGCACTCATTCGCAACAGTGCACGCGGTTATGCGCGGTCTCCACGTGATAAGCACAATAGAGACAAGCACGCCTACCTAACCATTAACAGACAAACATGAAACAGAGGACGCGAGCGCTTTCTTAACGGTTACCTCACCGAGCCTCCAGCAAGCGTAGCAGACAAGACAGGCACACGAAAACAGTAACAAGCGAGAGATAGGATCCACAGCACTAGCGAAAAGTGGCTAGCGCGATCCAGGTACAGAGTAGCAGAACAGAAGGATCCCCAGCGCTAGCGAAAAGTGGCTAGCGCAATCCCAGAAGACAGAACAGAAGGATCCCCAGCGCTAGCGAAAAGTAGCTAGCGCGATCCCAGAAGACAGAACAGAAGGATCCCCAGCGCTAGCGAAAAGTAGCTAGCGCGATCCCAGAAGACAGAACAGAAGGATCCCCAGCGCTAGCAAAAAGTAGCTAGCGCGATCCCAGGAGACAGAACAGAAGAGATAGCTGGTAGCAACCGCTGCACCAGCTATACTCCAAGAACAGAGATCAGAACCATTTCCTGTCGACCACCGTTGGGACAGGACAATGGCAACAGAACAAACAAACAGATAATACAACCTGACTGGGCTAGAAGGGGAGCCTAAAGCAACCCCCAGGAATTAACTATACTAGATAGCAACGGCTGACACTCCAGCAGTGTCCATCAGGAACAGACCATGGAAGGGAAATGACCAGCAAAGCCTTCTGGGAAACATAAAGTTCTTATAGTGCCAGTCATCAAAGAAGGCAGGTAGGGGATTTGCATAACGAATGTATGCAAATTCCCCAGCAAGAGAACAGACCGGAACTTGCAATGGAAAGACAGGTCTCTGTTCCAGAGTCCTGCAGCATGCAAACCTAAACAATGGTCAAAAGGCTGCCTGCCTGCGCAGGCAGCTGAGCGGATTCTCACAAACGCCCTACCTGATGCCTAACCATCCCCCACACACAAACACCCTACCTGATGCCTAACACCCTCCCCCCCACAAACACCCTACCTGACACTTAATGCCACCGCCCCGCACAAACACCCTACCTGATGCCTAACTCTAATCATCCCCCCCAACACACACACAAACACCCTACATGATGCCTAACCCTAAACCCCCTCCCCCCACAAACATCCTACCTGACACCTAATGTCACCCTCCCCCCGCACAAACACCCTACCTGATGCCTAACCCTAACCACCCCCGCCTAAACAGCCTACCTGACACCTAATGCCACCGACCCGCACAAACACCCTACCTGAAGCCCAAACCTAATCATCCTCCCGGCACAAACACCCTACCTGATGCCTTACCCTAATCATCCCCCTCACACAAACACCCTACCTGATGCCTAACTCTAATCATCCCCCCAACACACACACAAAAACCCTACATGATGCCTAACCCTAAACCCCCTCCCCCCACAAACATCCTACCTGACACCTAATGTCACCCTCCCCCCGCACAAACACCCTACCTGATGCCTAACCCTAACCACCCCCGCCCAAACAGCCTACCTGACACCTAATGCCACCGACCCGCACAAACACCCTACCTGATACCTAACCACCCCGACCAAACACCCTACCTGATGCGTAACCTAACCATCCTCCCCGCACTAACACCCTACCTGACACCTAACGCCACCGACCCGCACAAACACCCTACCCGAAGCCTAACCCTAATCATCCCCCTCACACAAACACCTTACCTGATGCCTAACCCTAACCATCCTCCTGGCAAAAACACCCTACCTGATACCTTACCCTAACCCGAATGGGTGTAAGGGGGAAGAGGTCAGTGTGGGTGCTGGGGGGGGAGAGAGTTCGTTAGTTTGGGTACTGGGGGGAAAGATCAGTGCTAGAGGGGGAGAGGTCAGTGTGGGTGCTGGGGAGGGAGAGGTCAGTGTGGGTGCTGGGGGGGGGGGAGGTCAGTGTGGGTGTAGGGGGATATGTGAGGAGAGGTTAGTGGTCAGTGTAGGTGCCAGGGAGAGTTGAGGTCAGTGTGGGTACTAGGGAGGGGGGAGGTCAGTGTGGGTGTGGTGAGGATATGTGAGGAGATGTCAGTGTAGGTGCCAGAGAGAGTTGCGTTCAGTGTGGGTACTAGGGAGGGTGGGGGGGTCAGTGTGGGTGTAGGGTAAAATGACCAGATCTTTGTGGGTCCAACCTGGGACGGGGAGGGGGGGGGGCGTCACGCGTAGCGCGCCACGGTGAAAAGTGGGGAGGACTGAGGAGCGCGCAGCGACGAAGACTGGGGAGAGGGCTGGCGAAAAATGGGCGTGGCCATGCCATTGTATGGGCGGAGCTAACGTAATGATGTAACAGCGAGGCATAAGAAAGCAGTGTTTACTCCATGATGTGGACAAACAAGACTTTGCATCATGGGTGTGCAGAAACTGTGTGATGCTAATAGTATACCGTAACCACAAAGCAGCAAACATAGCTACCTATGACCATTAAATAATAAATGCAGTAACAGTTACCCCGGACACCAGAAAATAAACGCAATGGGCAACATGTCAGCACAAAATAAACGCAATGCGGGCAACATGTCAGTACAAAATAAACGCAATGCGGGCAAACATGTCAGAACAAAATAAATGCAATGCGGGCAAACATTTCACCAAAAAATTAACGCAATGCGGGCAAACATTTCACCAGAAAATTAACGCAATGCGGGCAAACATTTCACCAGAAAAGAAACGCAATGCGGGCAAACATTTCACCAGAAAAGAAACGCATTGCGGGCAAACATTTCACTAGAAAAGAAACGCAATGCGGGAAAACATTTCACCAGAAAAGAAACGCAATGCAGGCAAACATTTCACCAGAAAAGAAACGCAATGCGGGCAAACATTTCACC
Source organism: Hyperolius riggenbachi (assembly GCF_040937935.1). NCBI lineage: Eukaryota > Metazoa > Chordata > Amphibia > Anura > Hyperoliidae > Hyperolius > Hyperolius riggenbachi. The sequence goes on along the minus strand of NC_090647.1, from coordinate 140,205,588 downwards.
AGAAAAGAAACGCAATGCAGGCAAACATTTCACCAGAAAAGAAACGCAATGCGGGAAAACATTTCACCAGAAAAGAAACGCAATGCGGGCAAACATTTCACCAGAAAAGAAACGCAATGCGGGCAAACATTTCACCTGAAAAAAAAAAGCAATGCGGGCAAACATTTCATTAGAAAAGAAATGCAATGCGGGCAAACATTTCACCAGAAAAGAAACACAATGCAGACAAACATTTCACCAGAAAATTAACGCAATGCGGGCAAACATTTCACCAGAAAAGAAACTCAATGCGGGCAAACATTTCACCAGAAAAGAAACGCAATGCGGGCAAACATTTCACCAGAAAAGAAACGCAATGCGGGCAAACATTTCACCTGGAAAAAAAAAACACAATGCAGGCAAACATTTCACCAGAAAAGAAACGCAATGCGGGCAAACATTTCACCTGGGAAAAAAAAACACAATGCAGGCAAACATTTCACCAGAAAAGAAACGCAATGCGGGCAAACATTTCACCTGGAAAAGAAACGCAATGCGGGCAAACATTACACCTGGAAAAAAAAACGCAATGCGGGCAAACATTTCACCTGAAAAAGAAACGCAATGCGGGCAAACATTTCGCCTGGAAAAGAAACGCAATGCGGGCAAACATTTCACCTGGAAAAGAAACGCAATGCGGGCAAACATTTCACCTGAAAAAGAAACGCAATGCGGGCAAACATTTCACCTGGAAAAGAAATGCAATGCGGGCAAACATTTCACCTGGAAAAGAAACGCAATGCGGGCAAACATTTCACCTGAAAAATAAACGCAATGCGGGCAAACATTTCACCTGGAAAAGAAACGCAATGCGGGCAAACATTTCACCTGGAAAAGAAAGCATTTACTCACCTGGCAGAAGTCTCCGGCCTCTGGCGCGCTGCTCCCGGGACCACCTTCCTCCTGAAGTCTCCCGCGCTGACAACCTGGCAGAGCAGGGCTACGGCAAGATGGCGCCCGAAGCCCTGTACTGGAGACAAATAGTCTCCAGTACAGGGCTCCGGCAGCTATCTTACCGTAGCCCTGCTCGACTGCCGGTGTTGGAACAGACACCGGAAGAGGAGGCTGGAGCGGGGCTGCGGGCAATGAACTGGCACGGCGTCTATAGACGCCGCTGCCAGTTCATAAGGATAGAGTGGCCAGAGTCCCGAGGCCGGGACGTCCCGCTGCTGAAAGCGGGACGTTTCCTGGGACCTCATGCAGCCTGGGACAGCGGACCCCGAATCCGGGACGTATCCCAGGCAATCCGGGACGTCTGGTCACTCTGATATGTGAGGAGAGGTCAGTGGTCAGTGTTGGTGCCAGGGAAAGTTGAGGTCAGTGTGGATACTAGGGAGGGGGGAGGTCAGTGTGGGTGTGGTGGGGATATGTGAGGAGATGTCAGTGTAGGTGCCAGGGATAGTTGAGGTCAGTGTGGGTACTAGGGAAGGGGGGTCCAGTGTGGGTGTAGGGTGATATGTGCGGAGAGGTCAGTGGTCAGTGTTGGTGCCAGGGAGAGTTGAGGTCAGTGTGGGTACTAGGGAGGGGGGAGGTCAGTGTGGGTATGGTGGGGATATGTGAGGAGATGTCAGTGTAGGTGCCAGGGATAGTTGAGGTCAGTGTGGGTACTAGGGAGGGGGGAGGTTAGTGTGGGTGTGGTGGGGATATGTGAGGAGATGTCAGTGTAGGTGCCAGGGATAGTTGAGGTCAGTGTGGGTACTAGGGAGGGGGGAGGTCAGTGTGGGTGTGGTGGGAATATGTTAGGAGATGCCAGTGTAGGTGCCAGGGAGAGTTGAGGTCAGTTTGGGTACTAGGGAGGGGGGAGGTCAGTGTGGGTGTTGTGAGGATATGTGAGGAGATGTCAGTGTAGGTGCCAGGGAGAGTTGAGTTCAGTGTGGGTACTAGGGAGGGGGGGGGGGGGGGTCCAGTGTGGGTGTAGGGTGATATGTGAGGAGAGGTCAGTGGTCAGTGTTGGTGCCAGGGAGAGTTGAGGTCAGTGTGGATACTAGGGAGGGGGGAGGTTAGTGTGGGTGTGGTGGGGATATGTGAGGTGATGCCAGTGTAGGTGCCAGGGAAAGTTGAGGTCAGTGTGGGTACTAGGGAGGGGGGAGGTTAGTGTGGGTGTGGTGGGGATATGTGAGGAGATGCCAGTGTAGGTGCCAGGGAAAGTTGAGGTCAGTGTGGGTACTAGGGAGGGGGGAGGTTAGTGTGGGTGTGATGGGGATATGTGAGGAGATGTCAGTGTAGGTGCCAGGGAGAGTTGAGTTCAGTGTAGGGTCTAGGGAGGGGGGAGGTCAGTGTTGGCATGGTGGGGCAATGTGAGAAGATGTCAGTGTAGGTGCCAGGGATAGTTGAGGTCAGTGTAAGTACAGGGGGAGGGGGGTCGGCGTGGGTGTGGTGGGGATATGTGAGGAGCGGTCAGTTTTAGTGCCAGTAAGAGTTAAGGTCAGTGTTAGTACTGGGGAGGAGGGAGGTCGGTGTGGGGGGATATGAGAGGAGAGGTCAGTGTGGGTGCGTTAGTTTGGGTACTGGGGGGAAAGATCGGTGCTGGAGGGGGAGAGGTCAGTGTGGGTGCTGGGGAGGGAGAGGTCAGTGTGGGTGCTGGGGGGAGGTCAGTGTGGGTGTGAGGGAGATATGTGAGGAGAGGTCAGTGTGGGTGCTGGGGGGGAGGTCAGTGTGGGTGTAGGGGGATATGTGAGGAGAGGTCAGTGGTCAGTGTGGGTGCCAGGGAGAGTTGAGGTCAGTGTGGGTACTAGGGAGGGGGGAGGTCAGTGTGGGTGTGGTGAGGATATGTGAGGAGATGTCAGTGTAGGTGCCAGGGAGAGTTGCGTTCAGTGTGTGTACTAGGGAGGGGGGGGGGGGGGGTCAGTGTGGGTGTAGGGTGATATGTGAGGAGAGGCCAGTGGTCAGTGTTGGTGCCAGGGAGAGTTAAGGTCAGTGTGGGTACTAGGGAGGGGGGAGGTCAGTGTTGGTATGGTGGGGAAATGTTAGGAGATGTCAGTGTAGGTGCCAGGGATAGTTGAGGTCACTGTGAGTACTAGGGAGGGGGGAGGTCAGTGTGGGTATGGTGGGGATATGTGAGGAGATGTCAGTGTAGGTGCCAGGGATAGTTGAGGTCAGTGTGGGTACTGGGGGATGGGGGTCGGCGTGGGTGTGGTGGGGATATGTGAGGAGCGGTCAGTGTTGGTGCCAGTAAGAGTTGAGGTCAGTGTGGGTACTGGGGGAAGGAGCCTGTCAGGGGAGGCACCATATTACCTACCTGAACCATATTCTACCTGAAGTGTTACTCGCGTATGTGGTGGGAGGAGTTTGTCGTAGTTAGTGGAGGGGCGGGGCTTCTCCCGGCCGAGGGGCGGGGCTTCTCGCGGCGAGGAGCAGTGCCTAGTCCGACATCTCCATCTCCCTGCAGCTCAGGGTCACGTGACAGGCTCTGTGCTTCTCCAGTGACATCACACTCCTCATAGCATCCCATCACTGCCCCCTGGAGGCATCGACTAGCATTATACATGTCTGCTAGAGACCACTCCTCCACTCCCAGCAGCGATCTCCGCTCTCTGCCTCCCTCTCACCCCCGCAATCTGCCCCCGAACAGCCGCCTCCCCGCCGCTAGCTCTGTGACCGCCAGGGGGCGCCCATGGATCGGAGGATTTCCACAAGAAAGCGGCGGTATTCCTCAGGGTTTCCTGTTCGGGTCTTCAGGGTGAGGTACAGAGATGGAGAGGCGGCAGAGGTCCCGGGTTTGCGGGTCGCCGATCGCCTGAAAACCTGCAAGGAGGCCGGACAAGAAGCACAAGTCTGGCGCGCGGAGGATGTGTCTGTTCTCAACGTGGTCCTCTCTGTGGCTTTATAAGGAAGCTCCGCTGTAGGAGTGAGGCACTCGCCTCGAGACCTCTGTCGCTGATCGCAGCTCCGATGCCGCACACTGAAGAAGGAAGGAATGTTTTGGTAATTATTGTTTTTTTTTATATTATTTAAACAACAATCATAGAGTCACATATAAGGATTTCAATACAGCAATTATGGTAATTAAAGCGGCATATATAGTAGCCAGAGAGTAGGTATGTAACCAGCTATACCAAATGATATCGTAAATGACTGTTATATATAACTGTCAAATGGCTATAAAAAAAATGTGTGTGTGTGTGGCAAAGTTTTATTGAAAAGATAATCAAAGTCATTATATAAGAAAAGCCAGTGAGCCTCACGCAGGAACCAATACATCAGTGTGAATTATGAAAAGAGGTAAACAAATATGATCACATCCTTAGTTCAGAATAGACTATCAACGAAATGCAAACAATGCTGTTTTTTCCCCCACCTGATGACGTCACAATACTCACCTGGGTATAAATACAGGATGCTGGGATTACCTGATGACCTCACAATACTCACCTGGGTATAAATACAGGATGCTGGGATTACCTGATGACCTCACAATACTCAGCTGGGTATACATAGAGGATGCTGGTATTACTATCTGATGACCTCACAATACTCACCTGGGTATAAATACAGGATGCTGGGATTACCTGATGACCTCACAATACTCAGCTGGGTATACATCGAGGATGCTGGTATTACTATCTGATGACGTCACAATATTCACCTGGGTATAAATACAGGATGCTGGGATTACCTGATGACCTCACAATACTTAGCTGGCTATACATAGAGGATGCTGGTATTACTATCTGATGACGTCACAATACTCACCTGGGTATAAATACAGGGTGCTGGGATTAACTGATGACCTCACAATACTCAGCTGGGTATACATAGAGGATGCTGGTATTACTATCTGATGACGTCACAATACTCACCTGGGTATAAATACAGGATGCTGGGATTACCTGATGACCTCACAATACTCAGCTGGGTATACATAGAGGATGCTGGTATTACTATCTGATGACCTCACAATACTCACCTGGGTATCAGTACAGGATGCTGGGATTACCTGATGACCTCACAATACTCACCTGGGTATAAATACAGGATGCTGGTATTACCTGATGACCTCACAATACTCAGCTGGGTATCAATCAGTACAGGATGCTGGGATTACCTGAGGACCTCACAATACTCAGCTGGGTATCAGTACAGGATGCTGGGATTACTTGATGACCTCACAATACTCAGCTGGGTATCAGTACAGGATGCTGGGATTACCTGATGACCTCACAATACTCAGCTGGGTATCAGTACAGGATGCTGGGAGCCTCTGTCTTATTATTTATTTTTATTATTTAAACAACTCTTTTTATTATTTAAATAACAATCATATAGTCACATAAGGATCTCAATGCAGCAATGATGGTAATTACAGCATGTATAGTAGCCAGAGAGAAAGTTATATAAACAAATATACCAAATTGTATCAGAAAGGACCTTTGCATATAACTGTCAAAAAGCTATAGCAGGGCTCTATGGAAGGAGTCATTGATGCTAGAGGTCTGCCGCTGATCGCAGCTAGGATGCCGCAAGAAGGAATATTTTAAAGTAATATTGTTTTTTAATTATTTAACACAAAGATCATAGAGTCACATTTTATATTTTTTTGTTTCAACGTTTTATTGAAGAGATAAGCAAAGTCATTTTATACACAAAAGCCAACTAGCTTCATGCAGGAAGCGTTACATCAGAGTGAATTATGAAAAGAAGTAAACAAATATAATCATTGCATTTAAATATCTATCCGAACAATAAGTATGTCTGTTCACTAGGGTGCGTTCATAGCTGATAGCCCAGCAGCCCCACATTGTACTAAACATGTTAAAGGCTTCCTCATTTTGCCGTATCAAATTATTTTTGATAATATCAGAGAAATTCCTTCTTTTCGTTTTTGTTGTCACTAGTGAGGAGATGCTTCCGGCGGGTGCTGGGCAAAGCTTATGTTGGGTACACACGATGCAATTTCCCACCTGATTGACCGAAATCAAGTGATTATTTCCAACTTGTCCAATTGGCTCTCGATCGATAAAAGGATCGATTTTGTGCACTTATAATTGGAAAATTGATTGCTTTATTGATCGGGTGCACTTTGGACATGTACACATGATGCAACTTCCTGTCTGATCTAGTTTTGATCGGGCAGGAAATTGCATGTGTATACCCAGCATTTCAGTGGATTGTGGGCGGAGCTTCTCACAACTGGGGGGGGGGGTGGAGAAGTCTGTCAGTGGGAAGCACCATATTACCTGGTAGGTGGAGCTTCTCACAGCCTATTTCTTGAAAAAATAGATGTCTGGCCACCCAGAGCCCCCCCCTCTGCAGGTGACCATCTCCAGTGATGGAGCCGCATCTGAGCCTCCAGTGCTGACATCCCCACCTCCCTGTAGCTCCGGGGTCACGTGACAGGCTCTGTGCTTCTCCAGTCACATCACACTCCTCATAGCTTACCATCACCGCCCCATGGAGGCTCCAAGTGGCATTACATGTGTCTGCCAAAGACCCCTCCTCCATCCCCAGCAGCGATCGCCCCCCTCTCACCATGCAATATGCCCCCGAACAGCAGCCTCCCCGCCACTAGCGCTATGACCGCCAGGGGGCGCCCATGGATCAGGGGATTTCGACATGAAAGTGGCAGTATTTCTCCGGGTTTCTTGTTTGGGTCTCTTGATCTCTGTGTGCCCTGTGTTGCTGGCTGGTGTGGAGTGGCATTGACTGGCGTCTTCAAGTTCTTGGGAGGGTCAGGTAAGAGGAAATCAGCGGTGGAGGACATGGGCGGCGGCAGCCATCGGTAGCTCAGAGTCACGTGGTCTTTTAGCTGAGCTGCCCACGTGACTCCGAAATTTGTAGCAGCTTCGGCAGGCGGCAGGCATTTGGCATCAGCGACGTTCCTGCTTTGCTACCGCCAGCAGAGAACGTCAGAAGAAATCAGTGGCTTGGGCAGGAGAAAGTCAGCGGCAGAGGACATCGGCGGTGGCGGCGGACATTGGTGGCTTGGAGTCACGTGGGCCATCAGCTGGAGCTGCCCACGTGACTCCGGTACTTGCATCGGCTTCGGAATGGCATGTGGCACCAGCAATGTCCCTTCTTCTCTACCACCATCAGGAAAGTGGAGGACATTGGCGGTGGAGGACATCGGTGGGTCTGTGTCACTATCGCCCCTCTGAAAGACATCAGCGGCGGAGGACATTAGCAGCTCTGAGTCACATGGGCCATCAGCTGGAGTTGCCCACGTGACTCCAGTTCTTTCAGCGGCTCCAGCTCCAGGAGGCATACTTGCCACAGATGCCAGCACAGCACGGACAGACCGGACTGCAGGGGACCCGGGACACCATCACCATTAGCCCAGGATCAAAAGCAGCCCAGCAGCATGCCTCTCCCCTAGGATTGGTGAGTATGAAACATGCATGTGTGTACATGTTGGAGGCAGGCATTGTGACTTAGTGATGTAGGTAGTGGAGGTTATTATAGCTTAGTGTAGGTAGTGGGGGCAGGCATTGTAGTTTAGTGTAGGTTGGATGGCATTGTAGTTTAGCGTAGGTAGTGGGGGCATTGTGGCTTAGTGTAGGTAGTGGGGGTATTGTGGCTTAGTGTAGGTAGTGGGGGCATTGTAGCTTAGTGTAGGTTTTGGGGGGCAGCGGTAGTAAGTATAATGTAGGTAATGGGGCAGCAGGAGTAAGTGTAGAGTAGTTAGTGTAGCTGGTGGGGTAATAAGGGTTAATGTAGGGTAGTTACTGGAGCAGCAGGGGTCAGTGTAGCTTAGCTAGAGACAGTTTGGAAAGAAAAGGACCCATACAATGCCCCTGGACCATAGACGCTACAGGTTTAGTAGTTTTGGTTTTTTTTTCAGATTTGTGCCCTCTAAACCTAGGTGCGGCAAAAATCTGAAAAAAAAAATGTGTTTCCCCGAAAGTAGGCCTTCCCTTTAAAATAAGACCAATCCCAAATTCCTAGCATGCTCGAAATATAAGGCCTACCCCTAAAATAAGCCCTAGTGGTTGTGCAAGTCCCGTCCGTCTGCCCCCCTTCCCCCACTGCCACTTTACCTCCTGCTGACCCCCCCCCCCCCTCCTCCAGAAAGACGCATCCTCTTTCTTCACTGCCTGCCAACATACCGGTAATTCAAACCGCAGGACAGGTGATTCCCCCACTGCTGCTTTATTTCCTGCTGGCCCCGTTCCGTCATAATTCAAACCGCTGATCAGCGGTAAACTGCGGTTAAGTCAGCTAGTTACACTGTAACAGCGCTTCCGTGTACAGGAAGTGAAATCTCTATTTACTTCCTGTTCATGGAAGTGCTGTTACAGTGTAACTAGCTGCCCTAGCTGCAGTTTACAGCTGATCAGCAGTTTGAATTATGACAGCGGGCAATGGGGAACGGGGCCAACAGGAAACAAAGCATCAGTGGGGAAATCACCAGTTTACTGCTGTCCTGCGGTTTGAATTACTGGTACAGTGAAGAGCGTGGATGGGACTTTATGGAGGAGGGGGTCATCAGAAGGTAAAGTGGTGGTGGGGGAATGGGGATCTTGCTACCCTAACCATATATAAGACCTCCCCGAAAATAAGAACTAGCACATCTTTTGAAGGAAAAAAAAATATAAGACAATGCCTTATTTTTGGGGAAACACGGTAGTAGCCAGAGAGAAAGTTATGTAAGCTGGTATACCAAATAATATCAGAAATGACGGTTATCTATAACTGTCAAATAGCTATTAAAAAAAGACCATAGAGTCACATATATATATTTTTTTTAGTTTCAACGTTTTATTGAAAAGATAAGCAGTCATTATATAGAAAAGCCAATTAACCTCACCCAGGAAGCATACATCAGTGTGAATTTGAAAGTGTATTATTGAAGTGTATTAAGTGTGAATTATGAGTGTAAACAAATGTAATCACATCCTTAGTTCAGAATAGACTATCAATGAAATGCAAACAATGCTGACGTGCTGTAAATTGTCTTTCCAGATGAAAAAAACTTGACTAATCAGTTACTGCTGTTTTTTTTCCCCACCGCTACCTCACAACACTCAGCTCCGTATAGATAGAGGATGCTAGTATTACCTGATGACGTCACAATACTCAGCTGGGTAGAGATAGAGGATGCTGGGATTACGTTATGACCTTACAATGCACAGCTGGGTATAGAGAATGCTGGGATTACCTGATGACCTCACAATACTCAGATCGGTATAAATAGAGGATGCTGGGAGTCTCTGGCTCATGCCCTCTCAGGTGGTGCTTTTCACTGCTTTTCTAGTCTGGATGAAGACTGGGGAAGAGGGAGGAATGGAAAGCAGTTCCTGGTCACTCTGCAGTATTGGAGGCTGGGTGCAGGATTCTGCAGAGAATACATCCTGTAAGGGCTGGTGCACACCAGAGCGGTTCTGAAGTGTTTTTTAAAATACTTGCAGGGGAAAAAAAAAACTTGGCTAATGAAAGTGAATGGGATGGTGCACACCAGAGCGGTTCGTTTTTTCCACAAACTCGGGCTGCAGCATTTTTTAGATTTCTGAGTCGTTTCTGCCTCAATGTTAAAGTATAGGAAAGTGGAAACCGGCTCTGAAAAATGCTAGATCAGAGCGGTTTTCCAGACGTTTTTGTTACAGAAGCTGTTCAGTAACAGCTTTTACTGTAACAGTATTTGTAATCTGCTACACAAAAAACGCTAGGCATTCGTAGAAAACATGCCTAGAATCGCTCTGAAATCTGCTTCAAAAACCTCTAGCGTTTTGCAGATCTGCTAGAGGTTTTTGGTGTGCTGCAGCACTACAAATGGGAGAGGTACCCAAAGTCATTTATCTCCCCCATTTACAACTGACTGACAGAGCGTAACTGTATATGGCCCTGAAACATGGTCACACTCGATAGTAATCTGGTGTCAAAACATAACAACAAGCAAAGTAATTGTACGTCTGTCATTGTTTGACTTGTGTTAGATTATTCTCACTGCCATGTGGTCCGGCCCCTGTTGTAGGAGCGCGACAGGTTGATAATGGAATTTTGAGTTACCTTGTGGTCTAGAGCCCTGGAGTTGGAGTGCGACGGGCTGCTGACCTAATTTTGATTGTTATAGCATGTTATGCCATAAGGCATTACATCCTGTGCGCATGCATTAGGTGGTGTAAAGAAAACTTTGTGTTAGCGCATGCGTATCATGCAAAAATTCATACTCAAATATGCCCAAATAGGGTTGTGTTTGTCATACTCATTGCCGTATGGTCCGGCGCCCTGTGGAAGGAGCGTGACGGGTTTATAATGTAACTTTAAGTTACCTTTTTGTCCAGCACCCTGTGGTAGGAGCGCGATGGGCTGATAATGTAATTTTAAGTTACCTTTTGATCCGGAGCCCTGGGGTAGGAGAGCGACGGGCTGATAATGTAATCTTGAGTTACCTTCTGGTGCGGCACCCTTTGGTAGGAGCGCGACGGGCTGCTAACGTAAATTTGGATTACCTTAGCCAAAGTACTTTGCCAAAAAATAATATAATAAAATACCTTACAACTAATAAGTGTAACGATTTGTGTCAGCAAAGAACAGAATTCTGATTTGTAAAGGATTGCGGAGATGCCGCCGCGTCAAGCAGTAGCATGGCGGCTATCTCCGCGTTCCAGCCGGCGGGTTCCGTCGTGCGGGGACAGGATGGACTGGTGCCTGGGTTAGTGGGGAATGAGAGGGAAGCCGCCGCAGCGCCGAGTGGCATGGCAGCTGTCTCCGCGTTTCAGCCAGTAGCTTTCGTCGCATGGTCGCATGGTGGATCTTTGCCTACTCTTTCACCGGCACACAGACTAAGTTCTACGCGCGCGCACACAGACAGGATCTTTATGCATACAGAAGGGGAGTCAGCTGATCAGCCGGTCAGCTGACTCCAACACTGATCAGGATTGGTTGAGTGACTGGGGCGTGGCTTTAGAGCGCTCCCAATATATATAGGGCAGGCCTGTCAGTTGTTCCTTGTCTGCTGTTGCATTCGCTACGTGTGAGCACTCAGACCATAGTCAGACCCGAAAGTGTGCTAGAACCAGCAGGAGCTGGGGATCCACAGTTAGGCCTGGTGCACACCAAAAAACGCTAGCAGATCCGCAAAATGCTAGCAGATTTTGAAACGCTTTTTGTTATTTTTCTGTAGCGTTTCAGCTAGCATTTTGCGGTTTTGTGAAGCGTTTTTGGTGTAGTAGATTTCAGATATTGTTACAGTAAAGCTGTTACTGAACAGCTTCTGTAACAAAAACGCCTGCAAAACCGCCCTGAACTGCTGTTTTTCAGAGCAGTTTGCGTTTTTCCTATACTAAACATTGAGGCAGAAACGCATCCACAATCCAAAAAATGCCTCACCCCGGGAGTATGCGTTTCTGCAAAACGCCTCCCGCTCTGGTGTGCACCACCCCATTGAGATACATTGACCAAGCGTATCCACAGCCGCAAGCGGCTGCAGAAACGCTGAAAATGCCGCTCGGTGTGCACCAGCCCTTAGACAGATTCTGTTGATAGCTTAAAGTACTAATTGAATTGTATTATTTGTTATGACCTTCTGCTAGCCTTGACTACTCTCCTGTCTTGTGATTCTGTGCCTTCGCCTATCTGATCTGGTTGCCGACTGGCTTATCCCTCACTCTGTTTCTGTCTTCCGTTTTTGTGCTGTATCTGCCCGTGTGTTGCCAAACTGGCTAGTCTGACTCTCCTGCCCTCACCAGGGAGCTTAGTCCTGGTGAGGGGCCCTTAGGTTAGTTATCACCTGCTCCTCAGGTAGATAGCTGCAGTACAGTCTGAATCATCTAGATAGCTGCAGTACAGTCTGAATCATCTAGATAGCTGCAGTACAGTCTGAATCAATTCAATTCACTTTATTGTCATTGTGTAACACAACAAAATTACTTTTCATGACAACCCCACGGTGCATATAGGGAACATAGTGATAGTAACAAGGAAGAGAAGAAATTATACAAGTATGCCAGGTATTACAGATGTTTAAACAATTTGTACACAGTGTTAATTATTTCAGAGAGGATTCAGAGTTTATCAAGTTTGGGAAAAAGCTGTCTTTCAGTCTGTTTGTGTGTGTGCGGGTTGATCTAAAACGTTTACCTGATGGAAGGAGCTCAAACAAGGCATTTCCAGGGTGAGTGTTGTTTTTGATAATGTTTTTGGCCCTTCTCAAGCTGCGAGTATTATACAAAAGTTTGGAGGTTGCCTGTGGACACACTAAGCCGAAGGCGCCCGCTCTTGTCAGATCGCAGAAGTTAAGTGGCTTCAGGCCTGGTTAGTAGCTGCATGGGAGACTGGCTGTGAACCCCGGGTGCTGCAGGCTTTTTTGGGGGTTTGCGGCCCAATGGCTATGAGCACGCGTGGGAAGCCTCACCTTCAAGGCGCGGGAACGGCGCCTTGGAGTTTTCCTGCGGCTACACTAAGCCGAAAGCGCCCGCTCTCGTCAGATCATGGAAGCTAAGCGGCTTCAGGCCTGGTTAGTAGCTGCATGGGAGACCGGCTGTGAACCCCCCCCGGTGCTGCAGGCTTTTTTTTGGGTTTGCGGCCTAATGGCTATGAGCACGCGTGGGAAGCCTCACCTTCAAGGCGCCGGAACGGCGCCTTGGAGTTTGCCTGCGGCCACACTAAGCCGAAAGCGCCCGCTCTCGTCAGATCGTGGAAACTAAGCGGCTTCAGGCCTGGTTAGTAGCTGCATGGGAGGCTGGCTGTGAACTCCAGGTGCTGCAGGTGTTTTTTTGGGTTTGAGGCCCAATGGCTATGAGCACGCGTGGGAAGCCTCACCTTCAAGGCGCCGGAACGGCGCCTTGGAGTTTGCCTGCGGCCACACTAAGCCGAAAGCGCCCGCTCTCGTCAGATCGTGGAAACTAAGCGGCTTCAGGCCTGGTTAGTAGCTGCATGGGAGACCGGCTGTGAACCCCAGGTGCTGCAGGTGTTTTTTTGGGTTTGAGGCCCAATGGCTATGAGCACACGTGGGAAGCCTCACCTTCAAGGCGCCGGAACGGAGCCCTGGAGTTTGCCTGTGGCCACACTAAGCCGAAAGCAGACGCTCTTGTCTGATCGTGGAAGCTAAGTGGCTTCAGGCCTGGTTAGTAGCTGCATGGTAGACCGGCTGTGAACCCCAGGTGCTGCAGGTGTTTTTTTGGGTTTGAGGCCCAATGGCTATGAGCACGCGTGGGAAGCCTCACCTTCAAGGCGCCGGAACGGCGCCTTGGAGTTTGCCTGCAGCCACACTAAGCCGAAAGCACCCGCTCTTGTCAGATTGTGGAAGCTAAGCGGCTTCAGGCCTGGTTAGTAGCTGCATGGGAGACCGGCTGTGAACCCCAGGTGCTGCAGGCGTTTTTTTGGGTTTGAGGCCCAATGGCTATGAGCACGCGTAGGAAGCCTCACCTTCAAGGCGCCGGAACGGCGCCTTAGAGTTTGCCTGCGGCCACACTAAGCCGAAAGTGCCTGCTCTCGTCAGATCGCGGAAGCTAAGCGGCTTCAGGGCTGGTTAGTAGCTGCATGGGAGACCGGCTGTGAACCCCAGGTGCTGCAGGAGTTTTTTTGGGTTTGAGGCCCCATGGCTATGAGCACGCGTGGGAAGCCTCACCTTCAAGGCGCCGGAACGGCGCCTTGGAGTTTTCCTGCGGCCACACTAAGCCAAAAGCGCCCGCTCTCGTCAGATCGTGGAAGCTAAGTGGCTTCAGGCCTGGTTAGTAGCTGCATGGGAGACCGGCTGTGAACCCCAGGTGCTGCAGGCGTTTTTTTGGGTTTGAGGCCCAATGGCTATGAGCACGCGTGGGAAGCCTCACCTTCAAGGCGCCGGAGCGGCGCCTTGGAGTTTGCCTGCGGCCACACTAAGCCGAAAGTGCCCGCTGTCGTCAGATCGCGGAAGCTAAGTGGCTTCAGGCCTGGTTAGTAGCTGCATGGGAGACCAGCTGTGAACCCCAGGTGCTGCAGGCGTTTTTTTTGGGTTTGAGGCCCAATGGCTATGAGCACGCGTGGGAAGCCTCACCTTCAAGGTGCCGGAGCGGCGCCTTGGAGTTTGCCTGCGGCCACACTAAGCCGAAAGCGCCCGCTCTCGTCAGATTGCGGAAGCTAAGTGGCTTCAGGCCTGGTTAGTAGCTGCATGGGAGACCGGCTGTGAACCCCAGGTGCTGCAGGCGTTTTTTTGGGTTTGAGGCCCAATGGCTATGAGCACGCGTGGGAAGCCTCACAGTTTGCCTGCGGCCACACTAAGCCGAAAGCGCCCGCTCTCGTCAGATCGCGGAAGCTAAGTGGCTTCAGGCTTGGTTAGTAGCTGCATGGGAGACCGGCTGTGAACCCCATGTGCTGCAGGCGTTTTTTTGGGTTTGAGGCCCAATGGCTATGAGCACGCGTGGGAAGCCTCACCTTCAAGGCGCCGGAACGGCACCTTGGAGTTTGCCTGCGGCCAAACTAAGCCGAAAGCGCCCGCTCTCGTCAGATCGCGGAAGCTAGGTGGCTTCAGGCCTGGTTAGTAGCTGCATGGGAGACCGGCTGTGAACCCCAGGTGCTGCAGGCGTTTTTTTTGGGTTTGAGGCCCAATGGCTATGAGCACGCGTGGGAAGCCTCACCTTCAAGCCGCCGGAACGGCGCCTTGGGGTTTGCCTGCGGCCACACTAAGCCGAAAGCGCCCGCTCTCGTCAGATCGCGGAAGCTAAGTGGCTTCAGGCCTGGTTAGTAGCTGCATGGGAGACCGGCTGTGAACCCCAGGTGCTGCAGGCGTTTTTTTGGGTTTGAGGCCCAATGGCTATGAGCACGCGTGGGAAGCCTCACCTTCAAGGCGCCGGAGCGGCGCCTTGGAGTTTGCCTGCGGCCACACTAAGCCGAAAGCGCCCGCTCTTGTCAGATCGCGGAAGCTAAGTGGCTTCAGGCCTGGTTAGTAGCTCCCTGGGAGACCGGCTGTGAACCCCAGGTGCTGCAGGTGTTTTTTTGGGTTTGAGGCCCAATGGCTATGAGCACGCGTGGGAAGCCTCACCTTCAAGGCGCCGGAACGGCGCCTTGGAGTTTGCCTGCGGCCGCACTAAGCCGAAAGCGCCCGCTCTCGTCAGATCGCGGAAGCTAAGTGGGTTCAGGCCTGGTTAGTAGCTGCATGGGAGACCGGCTGTGAACCCCAGGTGCTGCAGGCTTTTTTTGGGTTTGAGGCCCAATGGCTATGAGCACGCGTGGGAAGCCTCACCTTCAAGGCGCCGGAGCGGCGCCTTGGAGTTTGCCTGCGGCCACACTAAGCCGAAAGCGCCCGCTCTCGTCAGATCGCGGAAGCTAAGTGGCTTCAGGCCTGGTTAGCAGCTGCATGGGAGACCGGCTGTGAACCCCAGGTGCTGCAGGTGTTTTTTTGGGTTTGAGGCCCAATGGCTATGAGCACGCGTGGGAAGCCTCACCTTCAAGGCGCCGGAACGGCGCCTTGGAGTTTGTCTGCGGCCACTCTAAGCCGAAAGCGCCCGCTCTCGTCAGATCGCGGAAGCTAAGTGGCTTCAGGCCTGGTTAGTAGCTGCCTGGGAGACCGGCTGTGAACCCCAGGTGCTGCAGGCGTTTTTTTGGGTTTGAGGCCCAATGGCTATGAGCACGCGTGGGAAGCCTCACCTTCAAGGCGCCGGAACGGCGCCTTGGAGTTTGCCTGCGGCCACACTAAGCCGAAAGCGCCCGCTCTCGTCAGATCGCGGAAGCTAAGTGGCTTCAGGCCTGGTTAGTAGCTGCATGGGAGACCGGCTGTGAACCCCAGGTGCTGCAGGTGTTTTTTTGGGTTTGAGGCCCAATGGCTATGAGCACGCGTGGGAAGCCTCACCTTCAAGGCGCCGGAACGGCGCCTTGGAGTTTGCCTGTGGCCACACTAAGCCGAAAGCGCCCGCTCTCGTCAGATTGCGGAAGCTAAGTGGCTTCAGGCCTGGTTAGTAACTGCATGGGAGACCGGCTGTGAACCCCAGGTGCTGCAGGCGTTTTTTTGGGTTTGAGGCCCAATGGCTATGAGCACGCGTGGGAAGCCTCACCTTCAAGGTGCCGGAGCGGCGCCTTGGAGTTTACCTGCGGCCACACTAAGCCGAAAGCGCCCGCTCTCGTCAGATCGCGGAAGCTAAGTGGCTTCAGGCCTGGTTAGTAGCTGCATGGGAGACCGGCTGTGAACCCCAGGTGCTGCAGGCGTTTTATTGGGTTTGAGGCCCAATGGCTATGAGCACGCGTGGGAAGCCTCACCTTCAAGGAGCCGGAACGGCGCCTTGGAGTTTGCCTGCGGCCACACTAAGCCGAAAGCGCCCGCTCTCGTCAGATTGCGGAAGCTAAGTGGCTTCAGGCCTGGTTAGTAGCTGCATGGGAGACCGGCTGTGAACCCCAGGTGCTGCAGGTGTTTTTTTGGGTTTGAGGCCCAATGGCTATGAGCACGCGTGGGAAGCCTCACCTTCAAGGCGCCGGAGCGGCGCCTTGGAGTTTGCCTGCGGCCACACTAAGCCGAAAGCACCCGCTCTCGTCAGATCGCGGAAGCTAAGTGGCTTCAGGCCTGGTTAGTAGCTGCATGGGAGACCGGCTGTGAACCCCAGGTGCTGCAGGCGTTTTTTTGGGTTTGAGGCCCAATGGCTATGAGCACGCGTGGGAAGCCTCACCTTCAAGGCGCCGGAGCGGCGCCTTGGAGTTTGCCTGCGGCCACACTAAGCCGAAAGCGCCCGCTCTCATCAGATCGCGGAAGCTAAGTGGCTTCAGGCCTGGTTAGTAGCTGCATGGGAGACCGGCTGTGAACCCCAGGTGCTGCAGGTGTTTTTTTGGGTTTGAGGCCCAATGGCTATGAGCACGCGTGGGAAGCCTCACCTTCAAGGCGCCGGAACGGCGGCTTGGAGTTTGCCTGCGGCCACACTAAGCCGAAAGCGCCCGCTCTCGTCAGATCGCGGAAGCTAAGTGGCTTCAGGCCTGCTTAGTAGCTGCATGGGAGACCGGCTGTGAACCCCAGGTGCTGCAGGCTTTTTTGGGGTTTGAGGCCCAATGGCTATGAGCACGCGTGGGAAGCCTCACCTTCAAGGCGCCGGAGCGGCGCCTTGGAGTTTGCCTGCGGCCACACTAAGCCGAAAGCGCCCGCTCTCGTCAGATCATGGAAGCTAAGCGGCTTCAGGCCTGGTTAGTAGCTGCATGGGAGACCGGCTGTGAACCCCCCCCCCCGGTGCTGCAGGCTTTTTTTTGGGTTTGCGGCCTAATGGCTATGAGCACGCGTGGGAAGCCTCACCTTCAAGGCGCCGGAACGGCGCCTTGGAGTTTGCCTGCGGCCACACTAAGCCGAAACCGCCCGCTCTCGTCAGATCGCGGAAACTAAGCGGCTTCAGGCCTGGTTAGTAGCTGCATGGGAGACTGGCTGTGAACCCCAGGTGCTGCAGGTGTTTTTTTGGGTTTGAGGCCCAATGGCTATGAGCACGCGTGGGAAGCCTCACCTTCAAGGCGCCGGAACGGAGCCCTGGAGTTTGCCTGTGGCCACACTAAGCCGAAAGCGCCCGCTCTCGTCAGATCGCGGAAGCTAAGTGGCTTCAGGCCTGCTTAGTAGCTGCATGGGAGACCGGCTGTGAACCCCAGGTGCTGCAGGCTTTTTTGGGGTTTGAGGCCCAATGGCTATGAGCACGCGTGGGAAGCCTCACCTTCAAGGCGCCGGAGCGGCGCCTTGGAGTTTGCCTGCGGCCACACTAAGCCGAAAGCGCCCGCTCTCGTCAGATCATGGAAGCTAAGCGGCTTCAGGCCTGGTTAGTAGCTGCATGGGAGACCGGCTGTGAACCCCCCCCGGTGCTGCAGGCTTTTTTTTGGGTTTGCGGCCTAATGGCTATGAGCACGCGTGGGAAGCCTCACCTTCAAGGCGCCGGAACGGCGCCTTGGAGTTTGCCTGCGGCCACACTAAGCCGAAAGCGCCCGCTCTCGTCAGATCGTGGAAACTAAGCGGCTTCAGGCCTGGTTAGTAGCTGCATGGGAGACCGGCTGTGAACCCCAGGTGCTGCAGGCGTGTTTTTGGGTTTGAGGCCCAATGGCTATGAGCACGCGTGGGAAGCCTCACCTTCAAGGCGCCGGAACGGCGCATTGCAGTTTGCCTGCGGCCACACTAAGTCGAAAGCGCCAGCTCTCGTCAGATTGTGGAAGCTAAGTGGCTTCAGGCTTGGTTAGTAGCTGCATGGGAGACCGGCTGTGAACCCTAGGTGCTGCAGGTGTTTTTTTGGGTTTGAGGCCCAATGGCTATGAGCACACGTGGGAAGCCTCACCTTCAAGGCGCCGGAACGGAGCCCTGGAGTTTGCCTGTGGCCACACTAAGCCGAAAGCAGACGCTCTTGTCTGATCGCGGAAGCTAAGTGGCTTCAGGCCTGGTTAGTAGCTGCATGGTAGACCGGCTGTGAACCCCAGGTGCTGCAGGCGTTTTTTTGGGTTTGAGGCCCAATGGCTATGAGCACGCGTGGGAAGCCTCACCTTCAAGGTGCCGGAACGGCGCCTTGGAGTTTGCCTGCAGCCACACTAAGCCGAAAGCACCCGCTCTTGTCAGATTGCGGAAGCTAAGCGGCTTCAGGCCTGGTTAGTAGCTGCATGGGAGACCGGCTGTGAACCCCAGGTGCTGCAGGCGTTTTTTTGGGTTTGAGGCCCAATGGCTATGAGCACGCGTGGGAAGCCTCACCTTCAAGGCGCCGGAACGGCGCCTTAGAGTTTGCCTGCGGCCACACTAAGCCGAAAGTGCCTGCTCTCGTCAGATCGTGGAAGCTAAGCGGCTTCAGGGCTGGTTAGTAGCTGCATGGGAGACCGGCTGTGAACCCCAGGTGCTGCAGGCGTTTTTTTGGGTTTGAGGCCCAATGGCTATGAGCACGCGTGGGAAGCCTCACCTTCAAGGCGCCGGAACGGCGCCTTGGAGTTTGCCTGCGGCCACACTAAGCCGAAAGCGCCCGCTCTCGTCAGATCGTGGAAGCTAAGTGGCTTCAGGCCTGGTTAGTAGCTGCGTGGGAGACCGGCTGTGAACCCCAGGTGCTGCAGGCGTTTTTTTGGGTTTGAGGCCCAATGGCTATGAGCACGCGTGGGAAGCCTCACCTTCAAGGCGCCGGAGCGGCGCCTTGGAGTTTGCCTGCGGCCACACTAAGCCAAAAGCGCCCGCTCTCGTCAGATCGCGGAAGCTAAGTGGCTTCAGGCCTGGTTAGTAGCTGCATGGGAGACCGGCTGTGAACCCCAGGTGCTGCAGGCGTTTTTTTGGGTTTGAGGCCCAATGGCTATGAGCACGCGTGGGAAGCCTCACCTTCAAGGCGCCGGAGCGGCGCCTTGGAATTTGCCTGCGGCCACACTAAGCCGAAAGTGCCCGCTGTCGTCAGATCGCGGAAGCTAAGCGGCTTCAGGGCTGGTTAGTAGCTGCATGGGAGACCGGCTGTGAACCCCAGGTGCTGCAGGCGTTTTTTTGGGTTTGAGGCCCAATGGCTATGAGCACGCGTGGGAAGCCTCACCTTCAAGGCGCCGGAACGGCGCCTTGGAGTTTGCCTGCGGCCACACTAAGCCGAAAGCGCCCGCTCTCGTCAGATCGTGGAAGCTAAGTGGCTTCAGGCCTGGTTAGTAGCTGCATGGGAGACCGGCTGTGAACCCCAGGTGCTGCAGGCGTTTTTTTGGGTTTGAGGCCCAATGGCTATGAGCACGCGTGGGAAGCCTCACCTTCAAGGCGCCGGAGCGGCGCCTTGGAGTTTGCCTGCGGCCACACTAAGCCGAAAGTGCCCGCTCTCATCAGATCGTGGAAGCTAAGTGGCTTCAGGCCTGGTTAGTAGCTGCATGGGAGACCGGCTGTGAACCCCACGTGCTGCAGGTGTTTTTTTGGGTTTGAGGCCCAATGGCTATGAGCACGCGTGGGAAGCCTCACCTTCAAGGCGCCGGAACGGCGCCTTGGAGTTTGCCTGCGGCCACACTAAGCCGAAAGCGCCCGCTCTCGTCAGATCGCGGAAGCTAAGTGGCTTCAGGCCTGCTTAGTAGCTGCATGGGAGACCGGCTGTGAACCCCAGGTGCTGCAGGCTTTTTTGGGGTTTGAGGCCCAATGGCTATGAGCACGCGTGGGAAGCCTCACCTTCAAGGCGCCGGAGCGGCGCCTTGGAGTTTGCCTGCGGCCACACTAAGCCGAAAGCGCCCGCTCTCGTCAGATCATGGAAGCTAAGCTGCTTCAGGCCTGGTTAGTAGCTGCATGGGAGACCGGCTGTGAACCCCCCCCGGTGCTGCAGGCTTTTTTTTGGGTTTGCGGCCTAATGGCTATGAGCACGCGTGGGAAGCCTCACCTTGAAGGCGCCGGAACGGCGCCTTGGAGTTTGCCTGCGGCCACACTAAGCCGAAAGCGCCCGCTCTCGTCAGATCGCGGAAACTAAGCGGCTTCAGGCCTGGTTAGTAGCTGCATGGGAGACTGGCTGTGAACCCCAGGTGCTGCAGGTGTTTTTTTGGGTTTGAGGCCCAATGGCTATGAGCACGCGTGGGAAGCCTCACCTTCAAGGCGCCGGAACGGAGCCCTGGAGTTTGCCTGTGGCCACACTAAGCCGAAAGCGCCCGCTCTCGTCAGATCGCGGAAGCTAAGTGGCTTCAGGCCTGCTTAGTAGCTGCATGGGAGACCGGCTGTGAACCCCAGGTGCTGCAGGCTTTTTTGGGGTTTGAGGCCCAATGGCTATGAGCACGCGTGGGAAGCCTCACCTTCAAGGCGCCGGAGCGGCGCATTGGAGTTTGCCTGCGGCCACACTAAGCCGAAAGCGCCCGCTCTCGTCAGATCATGGAAGCTAAGCGGCTTCAGGCCTGGTTAGTAGCTGCATGGGAGACCGGCTGTGAACCCCCCCCGGTGCTGCAGGCTTTTTTTTGGGTTTGCGGCCTAATGGCTATGAGCACGCGTGGGAAGCCTCACCTTCAAGGCGCCGGAACGGCGCCTTGGAGTTTGCCTGCGGCCACACTAAGCCGAAAGCGCCCGCTCTCGTCAGATCGTGGAAACTAAGCGGCTTCAGGCCTGGTTAGTAGCTGCATGGGAGACCGGCTGTGAACCCCAGGTGCTGCAGGCGTGTTTTTGGGTTTGAGGCCCAATGGCTATGAGCACGCGTGGGAAGCCTCACCTTCAAGGCGCCGGAACGGCGCATTGCAGTTTGCCTGCGGCCACACTAAGTCGAAAGCGCCAGCTCTCGTCAGATTGTGGAAGCTAAGTGGCTTCAGGCTTGGTTAGTAGCTGCATGGGAGACCGGCTGTGAACCCTAGGTGCTGCAGGTGTTTTTTTGGGTTTGAGGCCCAATGGCTATGAGCACACGTGGGAAGCCTCACCTTCAAGGCGCCGGAACGGAGCCCTGGAGTTTGCCTGTGGCCACACTAAGCCGAAAGCAGACGCTCTTGTCTGATCGCGGAAGCTAAGTGGCTTCAGGCCTGGTTAGTAGCTGCATGGTAGACCGGCTGTGAACCCCAGGTGCTGCAGGCGTTTTTTTGGGTTTGAGGCCCAATGGCTA
Organism: Hyperolius riggenbachi; assembly: GCF_040937935.1. Taxonomy (NCBI): domain Eukaryota; kingdom Metazoa; phylum Chordata; class Amphibia; order Anura; family Hyperoliidae; genus Hyperolius; species Hyperolius riggenbachi. The sequence goes on along the minus strand of NC_090647.1, from coordinate 140,184,205 downwards.
TGAGCACGCGTGGGAAGCCTCACCTTCAAGGCGCCGGAACGGCGCCTTGGAGTTTGCCTGCAGCCACACTAAGCCGAAAGCACCCGCTCTTGTCAGATTGCGGAAGCTAAGCGGCTTCAGGCCTGGTTAGTAGCTGCATGGGAGACCGGCTGTGAACCCCAGGTGCTGCAGGCGTTTTTTTGGGTTTGAGGCCCAATGGCTATGAGCACGCGTGGGAAGCCTCACCTTCAAGGCGCCGGAACGGCGCCTTGGAGTTTGCCTGCGGCCACACTAAGCCGAAAGCGCCCGCTCTCGTCAGATCGTGGAAGCTAAGTGGCTTCAGGCCTGGTTAGTAGCTGCATGGGAGACCGGCTGTGAACCCCAGGTGCTGCAGGCGTGTTTTTGGGTTTGAGGCCCAATGGCTATGAGCACGCGTGGGAAGCCTCACCTTCAAGGCGCCGGAACGGCGCATTGCAGTTTGCCTGCGGCCACACTAAGTCGAAAGCGCCAGCTCTCGTCAGATTGTGGAAGCTAAGTGGCTTCAGGCCAGGTTAGTAGCTGCATGGGAGACCGGCTGTGAACCCTAGGTGCTGCAGGTGTTTTTTTGGGTTTGAGGCCCAATGGCTATGAGCACACGTGGGAAGCCTCACCTTCAAGGCGCCGGAACGGAGCCCTGGAGTTTGCCTGTGGCCACACTAAGCCGAAAGCAGACGCTCTTGTCTGATCGCGGAAGCTAAGTGGCTTCAGGCCTGGTTAGTAGCTGCATGGTAGACCGGCTGTGAACCCCAGGTGCTGCAGGCGTTTTTTTGGGTTTGAGGCCCAATGGCTATGAGCACGCGTGGGAAGCCTCACCTTCAAGGCGCCGGAACGGCGCCTTAGAGTTTGCCTGCGGCCACACTAAGCCGAAAGTGCCTGCTCTCGTCAGATCGTGGAAGCTAAGCGGCTTCAGGGCTGGTTAGTAGCTGCATGGGAGACCGGCTGTGAACCCCAGGTACTGCAGGCGTTTTTTTGGGTTTGAGGCCCAATGGCTATGAGCACGCGTGGGAAGCCTCACCTTCAAGGCGCCGGAACGGCGCCTTGGAGTTTGCCTGCGGCCACACTAAGCCGAAAGCGCCCGCTCTCGTCAGATCGTGGAAGCTAAGTGGCTTCAGGCCTGGTTAGTAGCTGCATGGGAGACCGGCTGTGAACCCCAGGTGCTGCAGGCGTTTTTTTGGGTTTGAGGCCCAATGGCTATGAGCACGCGTGGGAAGCCTCACCTTCAAGGCGCCGGAGCGGCGCCTTGGAGTTTGCCTGCGGCCACACTAAGCCAAAAGCGCCCGCTCTCGTCAGATCGCGGAAGCTAAGTGGCTTCAGGCCTGGTTAGTAGCTGCATGGGAGACCGGCTGTGAACCCCAGGTGCTGCAGGCGTTTTTTTGGGTTTGAGGCCCAATGGCTATGAGCACGCGTGGGAAGCCTCACCTTCAAGGCGCCGGAGCGGCGCCTTGGAATTTGCCTGCGGCCACACTAAGCCGAAAGTGCCCGCTGTCGTCAGATCGCGGAAGCTAAGTGGCTTCAGGCCTGGTTAGTAGCTGCATGGGAGACCAGCTGTGAACCCCAGGTGCTGCAGGCGTTTTTTTGGGTTTGAGGCCCAATGGCTATGAGCACGCGTGGGAAGCCTCACCTTCAAGGTGCCGGAGCGGCGCCTTGGAGTTTGCCTGCGGCCACACTAAGCCGAAAGCGCCCGCTCTCGTCAGATTGCGGAAGCTAAGTGGCTTCAGGCCTGGTTAGTAGCTGCATGGGAGACCGGCTGTGAACCCCAGGTGCTGCAGACGTTTTTTTGGGTTTGAGGCCCAATGGCTATGAGCACGCGTGGGAAGCCTCACAGTTTGCCTGCGGCCACACTAAGCCGAAAGCGCCCGCTCTCGTCAGATCGCGGAAGCTAAGTGGCTTCAGGCCTGGTTAGTAGCTGCATGGGAGACCGGCTGTGAACCCCATGTGCTGCAGGCGTTTTTTTGGGTTTGAGGCCCAATGGCTATGAGCACGCGTGGGAAGCCTCACCTTCAAGGCGCCGGAACGGCACCTTGGAGTTTGCCTGCGGCCAAACTAAGCCGAAAGCGCCCGCTCTCGTCAGATCGCGGAAGCTAAGTGGCTTCAGGCCTGGTTAGTAGCTGCATGGGAGACCGGCTGTGAACCCCAGGTGCTGCAGGCGTTTTTTTGGGTTTGAGGCCCAATGGCTATGAGCACGCGTGGGAAGCCTCACCTTCAAGCCGCCGGAACGGCGCCTTGGGGTTTGCCTGCGGCCACACTAAGCCGAAAGCGCCCGCTCTTGTCAGATCGCGGAAGCTAAGTGGCTTCAGGCCTGGTTAGTAGCTGCATGGGAGACCGGCTGTGAACCCCAGGTGCTGCAGGCGTTTTTTTGGGTTTGAGGCCCAATGGCTATGAGCACGCGTGGGAAGCCTCACCTTCAAGACGCCGGAGCGGCGCCTTGGAGTTTGCCTGCGGCCACACTAAGCCGAAAGCGCCCGCTCTCGTCAGATCGCGGAAGCTAAGTGGCTTCAGGCCTGGTTAGTAGCTCCCTGGGAGACCGGCTGTGAACCCCAGGTGCTGCAGGCGTTTTTTTGGGTTTGAGGCCCAATGGCTATGAGCACGCGTGGGAAGCCTCACCTTCAAGGCGCCGGAACGGCGCCTTGGAGTTTGCCTGCGGCCACACTAAGCCGAAAGCGCCCGCTCTCGTCAGATCGCGGAATCTAAGTGGCTTCAGGCCTGGTTAGTAGCTGCATGGGAGACCGGCTGTGAACCCCAGGTGCTGCAGGTGTTTTTTTGGGTTTGAGGCCCAATGGCTATGAGCACGCGTGGGAAGCCTCACCTTCAAGGCGCCGGAACGGCGCCTTGGAGTTTGCCTGCGGCCACACTAAGCCGAAAGCGCCCGCTCTCGTCAGATTGCGGAAGCCAAGTGGCTTCAGGCCTGGTTAGTAACTGCATGGGAGACCGGCTGTGAACCCCAGGTGCTGCAGGCGTTTTTTTGGGTTTGAGGCCCAATGGCTATGAGCACGCGTGGGAAGCCTCACCTTCAAGGTGCCGGAGCGGCGCCTTGGAGTTTACCTGCGGCCACACTAAGCCGAAAGCGCCCGCTCTCGTCAGATCGCGGAAGCTAAGTGGCTTCAGGCGTGGTTAGTAGCTGCATGGGAGACCGGCTGTGAACCCCAGGTGCTGCAGGCGTTTTATTGGGTTTGAGGCCCAATGGCTATGAGCACGCGTGGGAAGCCTCACCTTCAAGGAGCCGGAACGGCGCCTTGGAGTTTGCCTGCGGCCACACTAAGCCGAAAGCGCCCGCTCTCGTCAGATCGCGGAAGCTAAGTGGCTTCAGGCCTGGTTAGTAGCTGCATGGGAGACCGGCTGTGAACCCCAGGTGCTGCAGGCGTTTTTTTGGGTTTGAGGCCCAATGGCTATGAGCACGCGTGGGCGTGGGAAGCCTCACCTTCAAGGCGCCGGAGCGGCGCCTTGGAGTTTACCTGCGGCCACACTAAGCCGAAAGCGCCCGCTCTCGTCAGATCGCGGAAGCTAAGTGGCTTCAGGCCTGGTTAGTAGCTGCATGGGAGACCGGCTGTGAACCCCAGGTGCTGCAGGCGTTTTTTTGGGTTTGAGGCCCAATGGCTATGAGCACGCGTGGGAAGCCTCACCTTCAAGGCGCCGGAACGGCGCTTTGGAGTCTGCCTGCGGCCACACTAAGCCGAAAGCGCCCGCTCTCGTCAGATCGCGGAAGCTAAGTGGCTTCAGGCCTGGTTAGTAGCTGCATGGGAGACCGGCTGTGAACCCCAGGTGCTGCAGGCGTTTTTTTGGGTTTGAGGCCCAATGGCTATGAGCACGCGTGGGAAGCCTCACCTTCAAGGCGCCGGAACGGCGCCTTGGAGTTTGCCTGCGGCCACACTAAGCCGAAAGTGCCCGCTCTCGTCAGATCGCGGAAGCTAAGTGGCTTCAGGCCTGGTTAGTAGCTGCATGGGAGACCGGCTGTGAACCCCAGGTGCTGCAGGCGTCTTTTGGGGTTTGAGGCCCAATGGCTATGAGCACGCGTGGGAAGCCTCACCTTCAAGGCGCCGGAGCGGCGCCTTGGAGTTTGCCTGTGGCCACACTAAGCCGAAAGCGCCCGCTCTCGTCAGATCGCGGAAGCTAAGTGGCTTCAGGCCTGGTTAGTAGCTGCATGGGAGACCGGCTGTGAACCCCAGGTGCTGCAGGCGTTTTTTTGGGTTTGAGGCCCAATGGCTATGAGCACGCGTGGGAAGCCTCACCTTCAAGGCGCCGGAACGGCGCCTTGGAGTTTGCCTGTAGCCACACTAAGCCGAAAGCGCCCGCTCTTGTCAGATCGCGGAAGCTTAGTGGCTTCAGGCCTGGTTAGTAGCTGCATGGGAGACCGGCTGTGAACCCCAGGTGCTGCAGGCGTTTTTTTGGGTTTGAGGCCCAATGGCTATGAGCACGCGTGGGAAGCCTCACCTTCAAGGCGCCGGAGTGGCGCCTTGGAGTTTGCCTGCAGCCACACTAAGCCGAAAGCGCCCGCTCTCGTCAGATCGCGGAAGCTAAGTGGATTCAGGCCTGGTTAGTAGCTGCATGGGAGACCGGCTGTGAACCCCAGGTGCTGCAGGCGTTTTTTTGGGTTTGAGGCCCAATAGCTATGAGCACGCGTGGGAAGCCTCACCTTCAAGGCGCCGGAGCGGCGCCTTAGAGTTTGCCTGCGGCCACACTAAGCCGAAAGCGCCTGCTCTCGTCAGATCGCGGAAGCTAAGTGGCTTCAGGCCTGGTTAGTAGCTGCATGGGAGACCAGCTGTGAACCCCAGGTGCTGCAGGCGTTTTTTTGGGTTTGAGGCCCAATGGCTATGAGCACGCGTGGGAAGCCTCACCTTCAAGGCGCCGGAACGGCGCGTTGGAGTTTGCCTGCGGCCACACTAAGCCGAAAGCGCCTGCTCTCGTCAGATCGCGGAAGCTAAGTGGCTTCAGGCCTGGTTAGTAGCTGCATGGGAGACCGGCTGTGAACCCCAGGTGCTGCAGGTGTTTTTTTGGGTTTGAGGCCCAATGGCTATGAGCACGCGTGGGAAGCCTCACCTTCAAGGCGCCGGAGCGGCGCCTTGGAGTTTGCCTGCAGCCACACTAAGCCGAAAGCGCCCGCTCTCGTCAGATCGCGGAAGCTAAGTGGCTTCAGGCCTGGTTAGTAGCTGCATGGGAGACCGGCTGTGAACCCCAGGTGCTGCAGGCGTTTTTTTGGGTTTGAGGCCCAATGGCTATGAGCACGCGTGGGAAGCCTCACCTTCAAGGCGCCGGAGCGGCGCCTTGGAGTTTGCCTGCGGCCACACTAAGCCGAAAGCGCCCGCTCTCGACAGATTGCGGAAGCTAAGTGGCTTCAGGCCTGGTTAGTAGCTGCATGGGAGACCGGCTGTGAACCCCAGGTGCTGCAGGCGTTTTTTTGGGTTTGAGGCCCAATGGCTATGAGCACGCGTGGGAAGCCTCACCTTCAAGGCGCCGGAGCGGCGCCTTGGAGCTTGCCTGCGGCCACACTAAGCCGAAAGCGCCCGTTCTCGTCAGATCGCGGAAGCTAAGTGGCTTCAGGCCTGGTTAGTAGCTGCATGGGAGACCGGCTGTGAACCCCAGGTGCTGCAGGTGTTTTTTTGGGTTTGAGGCCCAATGGCTATGAGCACGCGTGGGAAGCCTCACCTTCAAGGCGCCGGAACGGCGCCTTGGAGTTTGCCTGCGGCCACACTAAGCCGAAAGCGCCCGCTCTCGTCAGATCGCGGAAGCTAAGTGGCTTCAGGCCTGGTTAGTAGCTGCATGGGAGACCGGCTGTGAACCCCAGGTGCTGCAGGCGTTTTTTTGGGTTTGAGGCCCAATGGCTATGAGCACGCGTGGGAAGCCTCACCTTCAAGGCGCCGGAACGGCGCCTTGGAGTTTGCCTGCGGCCACACTAAGCCGAAAGCGGCCGCTCTCGTCAGATCGTGGAAGCTAAGTGGCTTCAGGCCTGCTTAGTAGCTGCATGGGAGACCGGCTGTGAACCCCAGGTGCTGCAGGCGTTTTTTTGGGTTTGAGGCCCAATGGCTATGAGCACGCGTGGGAAGCCTCACCTTCAAGGCGCCGGAACGGCGCCTTGGAGTTTGCCTGCGGTCACACTAAGCCGAAAGCGTCAGATCGTGGAAGCTAAGTGGCTTCAGGCCTGGTTAGTAGCTGCATGGGAGACCAGCTGTGAACCCCAGGTGCTGCAGGCGTTTTTTTGGGTTTGAGGCCCAATGGCTATGAGCACGCGTGGGAAGCCTCACCTTCAAGGCGCCGGAACGGCGCCTTGGAGTTTGCCTGTGGCCACACTAAGCCGAAAGCGCCTGCTCTCGTCAGATCGCGGAAGCTAAGTGGCTTCAGGCCTGGTTAGTAGCTGCATGGGAGACCGGCTGTGAACCCCAGGTGCTGCAGGCGTTTTTTTGGGTTTGAGGCCCAATGGCTATGAGCACGCGTGGGAAGCCTCACCTTCAAGGCGCCGGAGCGGCGCTTTGGAGTTTGCCTGCGGCCACACTAAGCCGAAAGCGCCCGCTCTCGTCAGATAGCGGAAGCTAAGTGGCTTCAGGCCTGGTTAGTAGCTGCATGGGAGACCGGCTGTGAACCCCAGGTGCTGCAGGTGTTTTTTTGGGTTTGAGGCCCAATGGCTATGAGCACGCGTGGGAAGCCTCACCTTCAAGGCGCCGGAACGGCGCCTTGGAGTTTGCCTGCGGCCACACTAAGCCGAAAGCGCCCGCTCTCGTCAGATCGCGGAAGCTAAGTGACTTCAGGCCTGGTTAGTAGCTGCATGGGAGACCGGCTGTGAACCACAGGTGCTGCAGGCGTTTTTTTTGGGTTTGAGGCCCAATGGCTATGAGCACGCGTGGGAAGCCTCACCTTCAAGGCGCCGGAAGGGCGCCTTGGAGTTTGCCTGCGGCCACACTAAGCCGAAAGCGCCCGCTCTCGTCAGATCGCGGAAGCTAAGTGGCTTCAGGCCTGTTTAGTAGCTGCATGGGAGACCGGCTGTGAACCCCAGGTGCTGCAGGCGTTTTTTTGGGTTTGAGGCCCAATGGCTATGAGCACGCGTGGGAAGCCTCACCTTCAAGGCGCCGGAACGGCGCCTTGGAGTTTGCCTGCGGTCACACTAAGCCGAAAGCGCCTGCTCTCGTCAGATCGCGGAAGCTAAGTGGCTTCAGGCCTGGTTAGTAGCTGCATGGGAGACCGGCTGTGAACCCCAGGTGCTGCAGGCGTTTTTTTGGGTTTGAGGCCCAATGGCTATGAGCACGCGTGGGAAGCCTCACCTTCAAGGCGCCGGAACGGCGCCTTGGAGTTTGCCTGCGGCCCCACTAAGCCGAAAGCGCCCGCTCTCGTCAGATTGCGGAAGCTATGTCGCTTCAGGCCTGGTTAGTAGCTGCATGGGAGACCGGCTGTGAACCCCAGGTGCTGCAGGCGTTTTTTTGGGTTTGAGGCCCAATGGCTATGAGCACGCGTGGGAAGCCTCACCTTCAAGGCGCCGGAGCGGCGCCTTGGAGTTTGCCTGCGGCCACACTAAGCCGAAAGCGCCTGCTCTCATCAGATCGCGGAAGCTAAGTGGCTTCAGGCCTGGTTAGTAGCTGCATGGGAGACCGGCTGTGAACCCCAGGTGCTGCAGGCGTTTTTTTGGGTTTGAGGCCCAATGGCTATGAGCACGCGTGGGAAGCCTCACCTTCAAGGCGCCGGAGCGGCGCCTTGGAGTTTGCCTGCGGCCACACTAAGCCGAAAGCGCCTGCTCTCATCAGATCGCGGAAGCTAAGTGGCTTCAGGCCTGGTTAGTAGCTGCATGGGAGACCGGCTGTGAACCCCAGGTGCTGCTGGCGTTTTTTTGGGTTTGAGGCCCAATGGCTATGAGCACGCGTGGGAAGCCTCACCTTCAAGGCGCCGGAACGGCGCCTTGGAGTTTGCCTGCGGCCACACTAAGCCGAAAGCGCCCGCTCTCGTCAGATCGCGGAAGCTAAGTGGCTTCATGCCTGGTTAGTAGCTGCATGGGAGACCGGCTGCGAACCCCAGGTGCAGCCGGCGTTTTTTTTGGGTTTGAGGCCCAATGGCTATGAGTAAGCGTGGGAAGCCTCACCTTCAAGGCGCCGGAACGGCGCCTTGGAGTTTGCCTGCGGCCACACTAAGCCGAAAGCGCCCGCTCTCATCAGATCGCAGAAGCTAAGTGGCTTCAGGCCTGGTTAGTAGCTGCATGGGAGACCGGCTGTGAACCCCAGGTGCTGCAGGTGTTTTTTTGGGTTTGAGGCCCAATGGCTATGAGCACGCGTGGGAAGCCTCACCTTCAAGGCGCCGGAGCGGCGCCTTGGAGTTTGCCTGCGGCCACACTAAGCCGAAAGCGCCCGCTCTCGTTAGATCGCGGAAGCTAAGTGGCTTCAGGCCTGGTTAGTAGCTGCATGGGAGACCGGCTGTGAACCCCAGGTGCTGCAGGCGTTTTTTTGGGTTTGAGGCCCAATGGCTATGAGCACGCGTGGGAAGCCTCACCTTCAAGGCGCCGGAACGGCGCCTTGGAGTTTGCCTGAGGCCACACTAAGCCGAAAGCGCCCGCTCTCGTCAGATCGCGGAAGCTAAGTGGCTTCAGGCCTGGTTAGTAGCTGCATGGGAGACCGGCTGTGAACCCCAGGTGCTGCAGGCGTTTTTTTGGGTTTGAGGCCCAATGGCTATGAGCACGCGTGGGAAGCCTCACCTTCAAGGCGCCGGAACGGCGCATTGGAGTTTGCCTGCGGCCACACTAAGCCGAAAGCGCCCGCTCTCGTTAGATCTCGGAAGGTAAGTGGCTTCAGGCCTGGTTAGTAGCTGCATGGGAGACCGGCTGTGAACCCCAGGTGCTGCAGGTGTTTTTTTGGGTTTGAGGCCCAATGGCTATGAGCACGCGTGGGAAGCCTCACCTTCAAGGCGCCGGAACGGCGCCTTGGAGTTTACCTGCGGCCACACTAAGCCGAAAGCGCCTGCTCTCGTCAGATCGCGGAAGCTAAGTGGCTTCAGGCCTGGTTAGTAGCTGCATGGGAGACCGGCTGTGAACCCCAGGTGCTGCAGGTGTTTTTTTGGGTTTGAGGCCCAATGGCTATGAGCACGCGTGGGAAGCCTCACCTTCAAGGCGCCGGAACGGCGCCTTGGAGTTTGCCTGCGGCCACACTAAGCCGAAAGCGCCCGCTCTCGTCAGATCGCGGAAGCTAAGTGGCTTCAGGCCTGGTTAGTAGCTGCATGGGAGACCGGCTGTGAACCCCAGGTGCTGCAGGCGTTTTTTTGGGTTTGAGGCCCAATGGCTATGAGCACGCGTGGGAAGCCTCACCTTCAAGGCGCCGGAACGGCGCCTTGGAGTTTGCCTGCGGCCACACTAAGCCGAAAGCGCCTGCTCTCGTCAGATCGCGGAAGCTAAGTGGCTTCAGGCCTGGTTAGTAGCTGCATGGGAGACCGGCTGTGAACCCCAGGTGCTGCAGGCATTTTTTTGGGTTTGAGGCCCAATGGCTATGAGCACGCGTGGGAAGCCTCACCTTCAAGGCGCCGGAACGGCGCCTTGGAGTTTGCCTGCGGCCACACTAAGCCGAAAGCGCCCGCTCTCGTCAGATCGTGGAAGCTAAGTGGCTTCAGGCCTGGTTAGTAGCTGCATGGGAGACCGGCTGTGAACCCCAGGTGCTGCAGGCGTTTTTTTGGGTTTGAGGCCCAATGGCTATGAGCACGCGTGGGAAGCCTCACCTTCAAGGCGCCGGAACGGCGCCTTGGAGTTTGCCTGCGGTCACACTAAGCCGAAAGCGCCCGCTCTTGTCAGATCGTGGAAGCTAAGTGGCTTCAGGCCTGGTTAGTAGCTGCATGGGAGACCGGCTGTGAACCCCAGGTGCTGCAGGCGTTTTTTTGGGTTTGAGGCCCAATGGCTATGAGCACGCGTGGGAAGCCTCACCTTCAAGGCGCCGGAACGGCGCCTTGGAGTTTGCCTGTGGCCACACTAAGCCGAAAGCGCCTGCTCTCGTCAGATCGCGGAAGCTAAGTGGCTTCAGGCCTGGTTAGTAGCTGCATGGGAGACCGGCTGTGAACCCCAGGTGCTGCAGGCGTTTTTTTGGGTTTGAGGCCCAATGGCTATGAGCACGCGTGGGAAGCCTCACCTTCAAGGCGCCGGAGCGGCGCTTTGGAGTTTGCCTGCGGCCACACTAAGCCGAAAGCGCCCGCTCTCGTCAGATAGCGGAAGCTAAGTGGCTTCAGGCCTGGTTAGTAGCTGCATGGGAGACCGGCTGTGAACCCCAGGTGCTGCAGGTGTTTTTTTGGGTTTGAGGCCCAATGGCTATGAGCACGCGTGGGAAGCCTCACCTTCAAGGCGCCGGAAGGGCGCCTTGGAGTTTGCCTGCGGCCACACTAAGCCGAAAGCGCCCGCTCTCGTCAGATCGCGGAAGCTAAGTGGCTTCAGGCCTGGTTAGTAGCTGCATGGGAGACTGGCTGTGAACCACAGGTGCTGCAGGTGTTTTTTTGGGTTTGAGGCCCAATGGCTATGAGCACGCGTGGGAAGCCTCACCTTCAAGGCGCCGGAAGGGCGCCTTGGAGTTTGCCTGCGGCCACACTAAGCCGAAAGCGCCCGCTCTCGTCAGATCGCGGAAGCTAAGTGGCTTCAGGCCTGTTTAGTAGCTGCATGGGAGACCGGCTGTGAACCCCAGGTGCTGCAGGCGTTTTTTTGGGTTTGAGGCCCAATGGCTATGAGCACGCGTGGGAAGCCTCACCTTCAAGGCACCGGAACGGCGCCTTGGAGTTTGCCTGCGGCCCCACTAAGCCGAAAGTGCCCGCTCTCGTCAGATCGCGGAAGCTAAGTGGCTTCAGGCCTGGTTAGTAGCTGCATGGGAGACCGGCTGTGAACCCCAGGTGCTGCAGGCGTTTTTTTGGGTTTGAGGCCCAATGGCTATGAGCACGCGTGGGAAGCCTCACCTTCAAGGCGCCGGAGCGGCGCCTTGGAGTTTGCCTGCGGCCACACTAAGCCGAAAGCGCCTGCTCTCATCAGATCGCGGAAGCTAAGTGGCTTCAGGCCTGGTTAGTAGCTGCATGGGAGACCGGCTGTGAACCCCAGGTGCTGCAGGCGTTTTCTTGGGTTTGAGGCCCAATGGCTATGAGCACGCGTGGGAAGCCTCACCTTCAAGGCGCCGGAACGGCGCCTTGAAGTTCGCCTGCGGCCACACTAAGCCGAAAGCGCCCGCTCTCGTCAGATCGCTGAAGCTAAGTGGCTTCAGGCCTGGTTAGTAGCTGCATGGGGGACCGGCTGTGAACCCCAGGTGCTGCAGGTGTTTTTTTGGGTTTGAGGCCCAATGGCTATGAGCATGCGTGGGAAGCCTCACCTTCAAGGTGCCGGAGCGGCGCCTTGGAGTTTGCCTGCGGCCACACTAAGCCGAAAGCGCCCGCTCTCGTTAGATCACGGAAGCTAAGTGGCTTCAGGCCTGGTTAGTAGCTGCATGGGAGACCGGCTGTGAACCCCAGGTGCTGCAGGCGTTTTTTTTGGGTTTGAGGCCCAATGGCTATGAGCACGCGTGGGAAGCCTCACCTTCAAGGCGCCGGAACGGCGCCTTGGAGTTTGCCTGTGGCCACACTAAGCCGAAAGCGCCCGCTCTCGTCAGATCGCGGAAGCTAAGTGGCTTCAGGCCTGGTTAGTAGCTGCATGGGAGACCGGCTGTGAACCCCAGGTGCTGCAGGCGTTTTTTTGGGTTTGAGGCCCAATGGCTATGAGCACGCGTGGGAAGCCTCACCTTCAAGGCGCCGGAACGGCGCCTTGGAGTTTGCCTGCGGCCACACTAAGCCGAAAGCGCCCGCTCTCGTCAGATCGCGGAAGGTAAGTGGCTTCAGGCCTGGTTAGTAGCTGCATGGGAGACCGGCTGTGAACCCCAGGTGCTGCAGGCGTTTTCTTGGGTTTGAGGCCCAATGGCTATGAGCACGCGTGGGAAGCCTCACCTTCAAGGCGCCGGAACGGCGCCTTGAAGTTCGCCTGCGGCCACACTAAGCCGAAAGCGCCCGCTCTCGTCAGATTGCGGAAGCTAAGTGGCTTCAGGCCTGGTTAGTAGCTGCATGGGGGACCGGCTGTGAACCCCAGGTGCTGCAGGCGTTTTTTTGGGTTTGAGGCCCAATGGCTATGAGCATGCGTGGGAAGCCTCACCTTCAAGGCGCCGGAGCAGCACCTTGGAGTTTGCCTGCGGCCACACTAAGCCGAAAGCGCCCGCTCTCGTCAGATCGCGGAAGCTAAGTGGCTTCAGGCCTGTTTAGTAGCTGCATGGGAGACTGGCTGTGAACCCCAGGTGCTGCAGGCGTTTTTTTGGGTTTGAGGCCCAATGGCTATGAGCACGCGTGGGAAGCCTCACCTTCAAGGCGCCGGAGCGGCGCCTTGGAGTTTGCCTGCGGCCACACTAAGCCGACAGCGCCCGCTCTCGTCAGATTGTGGAAGCTAAGTGGCTTCAGGCCTGGTTAGTAGCTGCATGGGAGACCGGCTGTGAACCCCAGGTGCTGCTGGCGTTTTTTTGGGTTTGAAGCCCAATGGCTATGAGCACGCGTGGGAAGCCTCACCTTCAAGGCGCCGGAACGGCGCCTTGGAGCTTGCCTGCGGCCACACTAAGCCGAAAGCGCCCGCTCTCGTCAGATCGCGGAAGCTAAGTGGCTTCATGCCTGGTTAGTAGCTGCATGGGAGACCGGCTGTAAACCCCAGGTGCAGCTGGCGTTTTTTTTGGGTTTGAGGCCCAATGGCTATGAGTAAGCGTGGGAAGCCTCACCTTCAAGGCGCCGGAACGGCGCCTTGGAGTTTGCCTGCGGCCACACTAAGCCGAAAGCGCCCGCTCTCATCAGATTGCAGAAGCTAAGTGGCTTCAGGCCTGGTTAGTAGCTGCATGGGAGACCGGCTGTGAACCCCAGGTGCTGCAGGTGTTTTTTTGGGTTTGAGGCCCAATGGCTATGAGCACGTGTGGGAAGCCTCACCTTCAAGGCGCCGGAGCGGCGCCTTGGAGTTCGCCTGCGGCCACACTAAGCCGAAAGCGCCCGCTCTCGTCAGATCGCGTAAGCTAAGTGGCTTCAGGCCTGGTTAGTAGCTGAATGGGAGACCGGCTGTGAACCCCAGGTGCTGCAGGCGTTTTTTGGGGTTTGAGGCCCAATGGCTATGAGCACGCGTGGGAAGCCTCACCTTCAAGTCGCCGGAACGGCGCCTTGGAGTTTGCCTGCGGCCACACTAAGCCGAAAGCGCCCGCTCTCGTCAGATTGCGGAAGCTAAGTGGCTTTAGGCCTGGTTAGTAGCTGCATGGGAGACCGGCTGTGAACCCCAGGTGCTGCAGGCGTTTTTTTGGGTTTGAGGTCCAATGGCTATGAGCACGCGTGGGAAGCCTCACCTTCAAGGCGCCGGAGCGGCGCTTTGGAGTTTGCCTGCGGCCACACTAAGTCGAAAGCGCCCGCTCTCGTCAGATTGCGGAAGCTAAGTGGCTTCAGGCCTGGTTAGTAGCTGAATGGGAGACCGGCTGTGAACCCCAGGTGCTGCAGGTGTTTTTTTGGGTTTGAGGCCCAATGGCTATGAGCACGCGTGGGAAGCCTCACCTTCAAGTCGCCGGAACGGCGGCTTGGAGTTTGCCTGCGGCCACACTAAGCCGAAAGCGCCCGCTCTCGTCAGATCGCAGAAGCTAAGTGGCTTCAGGCCTGGTTAGTAGCTGCATGGGAGACCGGCTGTGAACCCCAGGTGCTGCAGGTGTTTTTTTGGGTTTGAGGCCCAATGGCTATGAGCACGTGTGGGAAGCCTCACCTTCAAGGCGCCGGAGCGGCGCCTTGGAGTTTGCCTGCGGCCACACTAAGCCGAAAGCGCCCGCTCTCGTTAGATCGCGGAAGCTAAGTGGCTTCAGGCCTGGTTAGTAGCTGCATGGGAGACCGGCTGTGAACCCCAGGTGCTGCAGGCGTTTTTTTGGGTTTGAGGCCCAATGGCTATGAGCACGCGTGGGAAGCCTCACCTTCAAGTCGCCGGAACGGCGCCTTGGAGTTTGCCTGCGGCCACACTAAGACGAAAGCGCCCGCTCTCGTCAGATCGCGGAAGCTAAGTGGCTTCAGGCCTGGTTAGTAGCTGCATGGGAGACCGGCTGTGAACCCCAGGTGCTGCAGGCGTTTTTTTGGGTTTGAGGCCCAATGGCTATGAGCACGCGTGGGAAGCCTCACCTTCAAGGCGCCGGAACGGCGCCTTGGAGTTTGCCTGCGGCCACACTAAGCCGAAAGCGCCCGCTCTTGTCAGATCGCGGAAGGTAAGTGGCTTCAGGCCTGGTTAGTAGCTGCATGGGAGACCGGCTGTGAACCCCAGGTGCTGCAGGCGTTTTTTTGGGTTTGAGGCCCAATGGCTATGAGCACGCGTGGGAAGCCTCACCTTCAAGGCGCCGGAACGGCGCCTTGGAGTTTGCCTGCGGCCACACTAAGCCGAAAGCGCCCGCTCTCGTCAGATCGCGGAAGCTAAGTGGCTTTAGGCCTGGTTAGTAGCTGCATGGGAGACCGGCTGTGAACCCCAGGTGCTGCAGGTGTTTTTTTGGGTTTGAGGCCCAATGGCTATGAGCACGCGTGGGAAGCCTCACCTTCAAGTCGCCGGAACGGCGGCTTGGAGTTTACCTGCGGCCACACTAAGCCGAAAGCGCCCGCTCTCGTCAGATCGCGGAAGCTAAGTGGCTTCAGGCCTGGTTAGTAGCTGCATGGGAGACCGGCTGTGAACCCCAGGTGCTGCAGGTGTTTTTTTGGGTTTGAGGCCCAATGGCTATGAGCACGTGTGGGAAGCCTCACCTTCAAGGCGCCGGAGCGGCGCCTTGGAGTTTGCCTGCGGCCACACTAAGCCGAAAGCGCCCGCTCTCGTTAGATCGCGGAAGCTAAGTGGCTTCAGGCCTGGTTAGTAGCTGCATGGGAGACCGGCTGTGAACCCCAGGTGCTGCAGGCGTTTTTTTGGGTTTGAGGCCCAATGGCTATGAGCACGCGTGGGAAGCCTCACCTTCAAGGCGCCGGAACGGCGCCTTGGAGTTTGCCTGCGGCCACACTAAGCCGAAAGCGCCCGCTCTCGTCAGATCGCGGAAGCTAAGTGGCTTCAGGCCTGGTTAGTAGCTGCATGGGAGACCGGCTGTGAACCCCAGGTGCTGCAGGCGTTTTTTTGGGTTTGAGGCCCAATGGCTATGAGCACGCGTGGGAAGCCTCACCTTCAAGGCGCCGGAACGGCGCCTTGGAGTTTGCCTGCGGCCACACTAAGCCGAAAGCGCCCGCTCTCGTCAGATCGCGGAAGCTAAGTGGCTTCAGGCCTGGTTAGTAGCTGCATGGGGGACCGGCTGTGAACCCCAGGTGCTGCAGGTGTTTTTTTGGGTTTGAGGCCCAATGGCTATGAGCATGCGTGGGAAGCCTCACCTTCAAGGCGCCGGAGCGGCACCTTGGAGTTTGCCTGCGGCCACACTAAGCCGAAAGCGCCCGCTCTCGTCAGATCGCGGAAGCTAAGTGGCTTCAGGCCTGTTTAGTAGCTGCATGGGAGACTGGCTGTGAACCCCAGGTGCTGCAGGCGTTTTTTTGGGTTTGAGGCCCAATGGCTATGAGCACGCGTGGGAAGCCTCACCTTCAAGGCGCCGGAACGGCGCCTTGGAGTTTGCCTGCGGCCACACTAAGCCGAAAGCGCCCGCTCTCGTCAGATCGTGGAAGCTAAGTGGCTTCAGGCCTGGTTAGTAGCTGCATGGGAGACCGGCTGTGAACCCCAGGTGCTGCTGGCGTTTTTTTGGGTTTGAAGCCCAATGGCTATGAGCACGCGTGGGAAGCCTCACCTTCAAGGCGCCGGAACGGCGCCTTGGAGCTTGCCTGCGGCCACACTAAGCCGAAAGCGCCCGCTCTCGTCAGATCGCGGAAGCTAAGTGGCTTCATGCCTGGTTAGTAGCTGCATGGGAGACCGGCTGTGAACCCCAGGTGCAGCCGGCGTTTTTTTTGGGTTTGAGGCCCAATGGCTATGAGTAAGCGTGGGAAGCCTCACCTTCAAGGCGCCGGAACGGCGCCTTGGAGTTTGCCTGCGGCCACACTAAGCCGAAAGCGCCCGCTCTCATCAGATTGCAGAAGCTAAGTGGCTTCAGGCCTGGTTAGTAGCTGCATGGGAGACCGGCTGTGAACCCCAGGTGCTGCAGGTGTTTTTTTGGGTTTGAGGCCCAATGGCTATGAGCACGTGTGGGAAGCCTCACCTTCAAGGCGCCGTAGTGGCGCCTTGGAGTTCGCCTGTGGCCACACTAAGCCGAAAGCGCCCGCTCTCGTCAGATCGCGTAAGCTAAGTGGCTTCAGGCCTGGTTAGTAGCTGAATGGGAGACCGGCTGTGAACCCCAGGTGCTGCAGGCGTTTTTTGGGGTTTGAGGCCCAATGGCTATGAGCACGCGTGGGAAGCCTCACCTTCAAGTCGCCGGAACGGCGCCTTGGAGTTTGCCTGCGGCCACACTAAGCCGAAAGCGCCCGCTCTCGTCAGATTGCGGAAGCTAAGTGGCTTTAGGCCTGGTTAGTAGCTGCATGGGAGACCGGCTGTGAACCCCAGGTGCTGCAGGCGTTTTTTTGGGTTTGAGGTCCAATGGCTATGAGCACGCGTGGGAAGCCTCACCTTCAAGGCGCCGGAGCGGCGCTTTGGAGTTTGCCTGCGGCCACACTAAGTCGAAAGCGCCCGCTCTCGTCAGATCGCGGAAGCTAAGTGGCTTCAGGCCTGGTTAGTAGCTGAATGGGAGACCGGCTGTGAACCCCAGGTGCTGCAGGTGTTTTTTTGGGTTTGAGGCCCAATGGCTATGAGCACGCGTGGGAAGCCTCACCTTCAAGTCGCCGGAACGGCGGCTTGGAGTTTGCCTGCGGCCACACTAAGCCGAAAGCGCCCGCTCTTGTCAGATCGCGGAAGCTAAGTGGCTTCAGGCCTGGTTAGTAGCTGCATGGGAGACCGGCTGTGAACCCCAGGTGCTGCAGGTGTTTTTTTGGGTTTGAGGCCCAATGGCTATGAGCACGTGTGGGAAGCCTCACCTTCAAGGCGCCGGAGCGGCGCCTTGGAGTTTGCCTGCGGCCACACTAAGCCGAAAGCGCCCGCTCTCGTTAGATCGCGGAAGCTAAGTGGCTTCAGGCCTGGTTAGTAGCTGCATGGGAGACCGGCTGTGAACCCCAGGTGCTGCAGGCGTTTTTTTTGGGTTTGAGGCCCAATGGCTATGAGCACGCGTGGGAAGCCTCACCTTCAAGTCGCCGGAACGGCGCCTTGGAGTTTGCCTGTGGCCACACTAAGCCGAAAGCGCCCGCTCTCGTCAGATCGCGGAAGCTAAGTGGCTTCAGGCCTGGTTAGTAGCTGCATGGGAGACCGGCTGTGAACCCCAGGTGCTGCAGGCGTTTTTTTGGGTTTGAGGCCCAATGGCTATGAGCACGCGTGGGAAGCCTCACCTTCAAGGCGCCGGAACGGCGCCTTGGAGTTTGCCTGCGGCCACACTAAGCCGAAAGCGCCCGCTCTCGTCAGATCGCGGAAGCTAAGTGGCTTCAGGCCTGGTTAGTAGCTGCATGGGAGACCGGCTGTGAACCCCAGGTGCTGCAGGCGTTTTTTTGGGTTTGAGGCCCAATGGCTATGAGTACGCGTGGGAAGCCTCACCTTCAAGGCGCCGGAACGGCGCCTTGCAGTTGGTCTGCGGCCACACTAAGCCGAAAGCGCCCGCTCTCGTCAGATCGCGGAAGCTAAGTGGCTTCAGGCCTGGTTAGTAGCTGCATGGGAGACCGGCTGTGAACCCCAGGTGCTGCAGGTGTTTTTTTGGGTTTGAGGCCCAATGGCTATGAGCACGCGTGGGAAGCCTCACCTTCAAGGCGCCGGAGCGGCGCCTTGCAGTTTACCTGCGGCCACACTAAGTCGAAAGCGCCCGCTCTCGTCAGATCGCGGAAGCTAAGTGGCTTCAGGCCTGGTTAGTAGCTGCATGGGAGACCGGCTGTGAACCCCAGGTGCTGCAGGCGTTTTTTTGGGTTTGAGGCCCAATGGCTATGAGTACGCGTGGGAAGCCTCACCTTCAAGGCGCCGGAACGGCGCCTTGCAGTTGGTCTGCGGCCACACTAAGCCGAAAGCGCCCGCTCTCGTCAGATCGCGGAAGCTAAGTGGCTTCAGGCCTGGTTAATAGCTGCATGGGAGACCGGCTGTGAACCCCAGGTGCTGCAGGTGTTTTTTTGGGTTTGAGGCCCAATGGCTATGAGCACGCGTGGGAAGCCTCACCTTCAAGTCGCCGGAACGGCGCCTTGTAGTTTGCCTGCTGCCACACTAAGCCGAAAGCGCCCGCTCTCATCAGATCGCGCAAGCTAAGTGGCTTCAGGCCTGGTTAGTAGCTGCATGGGAGACCGGCTGTGAACCCCAGGTGCTGCAGGTGTTTTTTTGGGTTTGAAGCCCAATGGCTATGAGCACGCGTGGGAAGCCTCACCTTCAAGGCGCCGGAGCGGCGCCTTAGAGTTTGCCTGCGGCCACACTAAGCCGAAAGCGCCCGCTCTCGTCAGATCGCGGAAGCTAAGTGGCTTCAGGCCTGGTTAGTAGCTGCATGGGAGACTGGCTGTGAACCCCAGGTGCTGCAGGCGTTTTTTTGGGTTTGAGGCCCAATGGCTATGAGCACGCGTGGGAAGCCTCACCTTCAAGGCGCCGGAGCGGCGCCTTGGAGTTTGCCTGCGGCCACACTAAGCTGAAAGCGCCCGCTCTCGTCAGATCACGGAAGCTAAGTGGCTTCAGGCCTGGTTAGTAGCTGCATGGGAGACCGGCTTTGAACCCCAGGTGCTGCAGGCGTTTTTTTGGGTTTGAGGCCCAATGGCTATGAGCACGCGTGGGAAGCCTCACCTTCAAGGCGCCGGAACGGCGCCTTGGAGTTTGCCTGCGGCCCCACTAAGCCGAAAGTGCCCGCTCTCGTCAGATCGCGGAAGCTAAGTGGCTTCAGGCCTGGTTAGTAGCTGCATTGGAGACCGGCTGTGAACCCCAGGTGCTGCAGGCGTTTTTTTGGGTTTGAGGCCCAATGGCTATGAGCACGCGTGGGAAGCCTCACCTTCAAGGCGCCGGAACGGCGCCTTGGAGTTTGCCTGCGGCCACACTAAGCCGAAAGCGCCCGCTCTTGTCAGATCGCGGAAGCTAAGTGGCCTCAGGCCTGGTTAGTAGCTGCATGGGAGACCGGCTGTGAACCCCAGGTGCTGCAGGCATTTTTTTGGGTTTGAGGTCCAATGGCTATGAGTACGCGTGGGAAGCCTCACCTTCAAGACGCCGGAACGGCGCCTTGGAGTTTACCTGCGTCCACACTAAGCCGAAAGCGCCTGCTCTTGTCAGATCGCGCAAGCTAAGTGGCTTCAGGCCTGGTTAGTAGCTGCATGGGGGACCGGCTGTGAACCCCAGGTGCTGCAGGCGTTTTTTTTGGGTTTGAGGCCCAATGGCTATGAGCACGCGTGGGAAGCCTCACCTTCAAGGCGCCGGAGCGGCGCCTTGGAGTTTGCCTGTGGCCACACTAAGCCGAAAGCGCCCCCTCTCGTCAGATCGCGGAAGCTAAGTGGCTTCAGGCCTGGTTAGTAGCTGCATGGGAGACCGGCTGTGAACCCCAGGTGCTGCAGGCGTTTTTTTGGGTTTGAGGCCCAATGGCTATGAGCACGCGTGGGAAGCCTCACCTTCAAGGCGCCGGAGCGGCGCCTTGGAGTTTGCCTGCGGCCACACTAAGCCGAAAGCGCCCGCTCTCATCAGATCGCGGAAGCTAAGTGGCTTCAGGCCTGGTTAGTAGCTGCATGGGAGACCGGCTTTGAACCCCAGGTGCTGCAGGCGTTTTTTTGGGTTTGAGGCCCAATGGCTATGAGCACGCGTGGGAAGCCTCACCTTCAAGGCGCCGGAACGGCGGCTTGGAGTTTGCCTGCGGCCACACTAAGCCGAAAGCGCCCGCTCTCATCAGATCGCGCAAGCTAAGTGGCTTCAGGCCTGGTTAGTAGCTGCATGGGAGACCGGCTGTGAACCCCAGGTGCAGCCGGCGTTTTTTTTGGGTTTGAGGCCCAATGGCTATGAGTAAGCGTGGGAAGCCTCACCTTCAAGGCGCCGGAACGGCGCCTTGGAGTTTGCCTGCGGCCACACTAAGCCGAAAGCGCCCGCTCTCATCAGATTGCAGAAGCTAAGTGGCTTCAGGCCTGGTTAGTAGCTGCATGGGAGACCGGCTGTGAACCCCAGGTGCTGCAGGTGTTTTTTTGGGTTTGAGGCCCAATGGCTATGAGCACGTGTGGGAAGCCTCACCTTCAAGGCGCCGTAGTGGCGCCTTGGAGTTCGCCTGCGGCCACACTAAGCCGAAAGCGCCCGCTCTCGTCAGATCGCGTAAGCTAAGTGGCTTCAGGCCTGGTTAGTAGCTGAATGGGAGACCGGCTGTGAACCCCAGGTGCTGCAGGCGTTTTTTGGGGTTTGAGGCCCAATGGCTATGAGCACGCGTGGGAAGCCTCACCTTCAAGTCGCCGGAACGGCGCCTTGGAGTTTGCCTGCGGCCACACTAAGCCGAAAGCGCCCGCTCTCGTCAGATTGCGGAAGCTAAGTGGCTTTAGGCCTGGTTAGTAGCTGCATGGGAGACCGGCTGTGAACCCCAGGTGCTGCAGGCGTTTTTTTGGGTTTGAGGTCCAATGGCTATGAGCACGCGTGGGAAGCCTCACCTTCAAGGCGCCGGAACGGCGGCTTGGAGTTTGCCTGCGGCCACACTAAGCCGAAAGCGCCCGCTCTCATCAGATCGCGGAAGCTAAGTGGCTTCATGCCTGGTTAGTAGCTGCATGGGAGACCGGCTGTGAACCCCAGGTGCAGCCGGCGTTTTTTTTGGGTTTGAGGCCCAATGGCTATGAGTAAGCGTGGGAAGCCTCACCTTCAAGGCGCCGGAACGGCGCCTTGGAGTTTGCCTGCGGCCACACTAAGCCGAAAGCGCCCGCTCTCATCAGATTGCAGAAGCTAAGTGGCTTCAGGCCTGGTTAGTAGCTGCATGGGAGACCGGCTGTGAACCCCAGGTGCTGCAGGTGTTTTTTTGGGTTTGAGGCCCAATGGCTATGAGCACGTGTGGGAAGCCTCACCTTCAAGGCGCCGTAGTGGCGCCTTGGAGTTCGCCTGCGGCCACACTAAGCCGAAAGCGCCCGCTCTCGTCAGATCGCGTAAGCTAAGTGGCTTCAGGCCTGGTTAGTAGCTGAATGGGAGACCGGCTGTGAACCCCAGGTGCTGCAGGCGTTTTTTGGGGTTTGAGGCCCAATGGCTATGAGCACGCGTGGGAAGCCTCACCTTCAAGTCGCCGGAACGGCGCCTTGGAGTTTGCCTGCGGCCACACTAAGCCGAAAGCGCCCGCTCTCGTCAGATTGCGGAAGCTAAGTGGCTTTAGGCCTGGTTAGTAGCTGCATGGGAGACCGGCTGTGAACCCCAGGTGCTGCAGGCGTTTTTTTGGGTTTGAGGTCCAATGGCTATGAGCACGCGTGGGAAGCCTCACCTTCAAGGCGCCGGAGCGGCGCTTTGGAGTTTGCCTGCGGCCACACTAAGTCGAAAGCGCCCGCTCTCGTCAGATCGCGGAAGCTAAGTGGCTTCAGGCCTGGTTAGTAGCTGAATGGGAGACCGGCTGTGAACCCCAGGTGCTGCAGGTGTTTTTTTGGGTTTGAGGCCCAATGGCTATGAGCACGCGTGGGAAGCCTCACCTTCAAGTCGCCGGAACGGCGGCTTGGAGTTTGCCTGCGGCCACACTAAGCCGAAAGCGCCCGCTCTTGTCAGATCGCGGAAGCTAAGTGGCTTCAGGCCTGGTTAGTAGCTGCATGGGAGACCGGCTGTGAACCACAGGTGCTGCAGGTGTTTTTTTGGGTTTGAGGCCCAATGGCTATGAGCACGTGTGGGAAGCCTCACCTTCAAGGCGCCGGAGCGGCGCCTTGGAGTTTGCCTGCGGCCACACTAAGCCGAAAGCGCCCGCTCTCGTTAGATCGCGGAAGCTAAGTGGCTTCAGGCCTGGTTAGTAGCTGCATGGGAGACCGGCTGTGAACCCCAGGTGCTGCAGGCGTTTTTTTGGGTTTGAGGCCCAATGGCTATGAGCACGCGTGGGAAGCCTCACCTTCAAGTCGCCGGAACGGCGCCTTGGAGTTTGCCTGTGGCCACACTAAGCCGAAAGCGCCCGCTCTCGTCAGATCGCGGAAGCTAAGTGGCTTCAGGCCTGGTTAGTAGCTGCATGGGAGACCGGCTGTGAACCCCAGGTGCTGCAGGCGTTTTTTTGGGTTTGAGGCCCAATGGCTATGAGCACGCGTGGGAAGCCTCACCTTCAAGGCGCCGGAACGGCGCCTTGGAGTTTGCCTGCGGCCACACTAAGCCGAAAGCGCCCGCTCTCGTCAGATCGCGGAAGCTAAGTGGCTTCAGGCCTGGTTAGTAGCTGCATGGGAGACCGGCTGTGAACCCCAGGTGCTGCAGGCGTTTTTTTGGGTTTGAGGCCCAATGGCTATGAGTACGCGTGGGAAGCCTCACCTTCAAGGCGCCGGAACGGCGCCTTGCAGTTGGTCTGCGGCCACACTAAGCCGAAAGCGCCCGCTCTCGTCAGATCGCGGAAGCTAAGTGGCTTCAGGCCTGGTTAGTAGCTGCATGGGAGACCGGCTGTGAACCCCAGGTGCTGCAGGCGTTTTTTTGGGTTTGAGGCCCAATGGCTATGAGCACGCGTGGGAAGCCTCACCTTCAAGGCGCCGGAGCGGCGCCTTGCAGTTTACCTGCGGCCACACTAAGCCGAAAGCGCCCGCTCTCGTCAGATCGCGGAAGCTAAGTGGCTTCAGGCCTGGTTAGTAGCTGCATGGGAGACCGGCTGTGAACCCCAGGTGCTGCAGGCGTTTTTTTGGGTTTGAGGCCCAATGGCTATGAGTACGCGTGGGAAGCCTCACCTTCAAGGCGCCGGAACGGCGCCTTGCAGTTGGTCTGCGGCCACACTAAGCCGAAAGCGCCCGCTCTCGTCAGATCGCGGAAGCTAAGTGGCTTCAGGCCTGGTTAATAGCTGCATGGGAGACCGGCTGTGAACCCCAGGTGCTGCAGGTGTTTTTTTGGGTTTGAGGCCCAATGGCTATGAGCACGCGTGGGAAGCCTCACCTTCAAGTCGCCGGAACGGCGCCTTGTAGTTTGCCTGCTGCCACACTAAGCCGAAAGCGCCCGCTCTCATCAGATCGCGCAAGCTAAGTGGCTTCAGGCCTGGTTAGTAGCTGCATGGGAGACCGGCTGTGAACCCCAGGTGCTGCAGGTGTTTTTTTGGGTTTGAAGCCCAATGGCTATGAGCACGCGTGGGAAGCCTCACCTTCAAGGCGCCGGAGCGGCGCCTTGGAGTTTGCCTGCGGCCACACTAAGCCGAAAGCGCCCGCTCTCGTCAGATCGCGGAAGCTAAGTGGCTTCAGGCCTGGTTAGTAGCTGCATGGGAGACTGGCTGTGAACCCCAGGTGCTGCAGGCGTTTTTTTGGGTTTGAGGCCCAATGGCTATGAGCACGCGTGGGAAGCCTCACCTTCAAGGCGCCGGAGCGGCGCCTTGGAGTTTGCCTGCGGCCACACTAAGCTGAAAGCGCCCGCTCTCGTCAGATCACGGAAGCTAAGTGGCTTCAGGCCTGGTTAGTAGCTGCATGGGAGACCGGCTTTGAACCCCAGGTGCTGCAGGCGTTTTTTTTGGGTTTGAGGCCCAATGGCTATGAGCACGCGTGGGAAGCCTCACCTTCAAGGCGCCGGAACGGCGCCTTGGAGTTTGCCTGTGGCCACACTAAGCCGAAAGCGCCCGCTCTCGTCAGATCGCGGAAGCTAATTGGCTTCAGGCCTGGTTAGTAGCTGCATTGGAGACCGGCTGTGAACCCCAGGTGCTGCAGGCGTTTTTTTGGGTTTGAGGCCCAATGGCTATGAGCACGCGTGGGAAGCCTCACCTTCAAGGCGCCGGAACGGCGCCTTGGAGTTTGCCTGCGGCCACACTAAGCCGAAAGCGCCCGCTCTTGTCAGATCGCGGAAGCTAAGTGTCCTCAGGCCTGGTTAGTAGCTGCATGGGAGACCGGCTGTGAACCCCAGGTGCTGCAGGCATTTTTTTGGGTTTGAGGTCCAATGGCTATGAGTACGCGTGGGAAGCCTCACCTTCAAGACGCCGGAACGGCGCCTTGGAGTTTACCTGCGTCCACACTAAGCCGAAAGCGCCTGCTCTTGTCAGATCGCGCAAGCTAAGTGGCTTCAGGCCTGGTTAGTAGCTGCATGGGGGACCGGCTGTGAACCCCAGGTGCTGCAGGCGTTTTTTTGGGTTTGAGGCCCAATGGCTATGAGCACGCGTGGGAAGCCTCACCTTCAAGGCGCCGGAGCGGCGCCTTGGAGTTTGCCTGTGGCCACACTAAGCCGAAAGCGCCCCCTCTCGTCAGATCGCGGAAGCTAAGTGGCTTCAGGCCTGGTTAGTAGCTGCATGGGAGACCGGCTGTGAACCCCAGGTGCTGCAGGCGTTTTTTTGGGTTTGAGGCCCAATGGCTATGAGCACGCGTGGGAAGCCTCACCTTCAAGGCGCCGGAGCGGCGCCTTGGAGTTTGCCTGCGGCCACACTAAGCCGAAAGCGCCCGCTCTCATCAGATCGCGGAAGCTAAGTGGCTTCAGGCCTGGTTAGTAGCTGCATGGGAGACCGGCTTTGAACCCCAGGTGCTGCAGGCGTTTTTTTGGGTTTGAGGCCCAATGGCTATGAGCACGCGTGGGAAGCCTCACCTTCAAGGCGCCGGAACGGCGGCTTGGAGTTTGCCTGCGGCCACACTAAGCCGAAAGCGCCCGCTCTCATCAGATCGCGCAAGCTAAGTGGCTTCAGGCCTGGTTAGTAGCTGCATGGGAGACCGGCTGTGAACCCCAGGTGCTGCAGGTGTTTTTTTGGGTTTGAGGCCCAATGGCTATGAGCACGCGTGGGAATCCTCACCTTCAAGGCGCCGGAGCGGCGCCTTGGAGTTTGCCTGCGTCCACACTAAGCCGAAAGCGCCCGCTCTCGTCAGATCGCGGAAGCTAAGTGGCTTCAGGCCTGGTTAGTAGCTGCATTGGAGACCGGCTGTGAACCCCAAGTGCTGCAGGCATTTTTTTGGGTTTGAGGCCCAATGGCTATGAGTACGCGTGGGAAGCCTCACCTTCAAGGCGCCGGAACGGCGCCTTGCAGTTTGCCTGCGGCCACACTAAGCCGAAAGCGCCCGCTCTCGTCAGATCGCGGAAGATAAGTGGATTCAGGCCTGGTTAGTAGCTGCATGGGAGACCGGCTGTGAACCCCAGATGCTGCAGGTGTTTTTTTGGGTTTGAGGTCCAATGGCTATGAGCACGCGTGGGAAGCCTCACCTTCAAGGCGCCGGAACGGCGCCTTGGAGTTTGCCTGCGGCCACACTAAGCCGAAAGCGCCCGCTCTCTTCAGATCGCGGAAGCTAAGTGGCTTCAGGCCTGGTTAGTAGCTGCATGGGAGACCGGCTGTGAACCCCAGGTGCTGCAGGTGTTTTTTTGGGTTTGAGGCCCAATGGCTATGAGCACGCGTGGGAAGCCTCACCTTCAAGGCGCCGGAGCGGCGCCTTGGAGTTTGCCTGCGGCCACACTAAGCCGAAAGCGTCCGCTTTCGTCAGATCGCGGAAGCTAAGTGGCTTCAGGCCTGGTTAGTAGCTGCATGGGAGACCGGCTTTGAACCCCAGGTGCTGCAGGCGTTTTTTTTGGGTTTGAGGCCCAATGGCTATGAGCACGCGTGGGAAGCCTCACCTTCAAGGCGCCGTAACGGCGCCTTGGAGTTTGCCTGCGGCCACACTAAGCCGAAAGCGCCCGCTCTCGTCAGATCGCGGAAGCTAAGTGGCTTCAGGCCTGGTTAGTAGCTGCATGGGAGACCGGCTGTGAACCCCAGGTGCTGCAGGCATTTTTTTGGGTTTGAGGCCCAATGGCTATGAGTACGCGTGGGAAGCCTCACCTTCAAGGCGCCGGAACGGCGCCTTGGAGTTTGCCTGCGGCCACACTAAGCCGAAAGCGCCCGCTCTTGTCAGATCGCGGAAGCTAAGTGGCTTCAGGCCTGGTTAGTAGCTGCATAGGAGACCGGCTGTGAACCCCAGGTGCTGCAGGCGTTTTTTTGGGTTTGAGGCCCAATGGCTATGAGCACACGTGGGAAGTCTCACCTTCAAGGCGCCGGAACGGCGCCTTGGAGTTTGCCTGCGGCCACACTAAGCCGAAAGTGCCCGCTCTCATCAGATCGCGCAAGCTAAGTGGCTTCAGGCCTGGTTAGTAGCTGCATGGAAGACCGGCTGTGAACACCAGGTGCTGCAGGCGTTTTTTTGGGTTTGAGGCCCAATGGCTATGAGCACGCGTGGGAAGCCTCACCTTCAAGGCGCCGGAGCGGCGCCTTGGAGTTTGCCTGCGGCCACACTAAGCCGAAAGCGCCCGCCCTCGTCAGATCGCGGAAGCTAAGTGGCTTCAGGCCTGGTTAGTAGCTGCATTGGAGACCGGCTGTGAACCCCAGGTGCTGCAGGCATTTTTTTGAGTTTGAGGCCCAATGGCTATGAGTACGCGTGGGAAGTCTCACCTTCAAGGCGCCGGAACGGCGCCTTGCAGTTTGCCTGCGGCCACACAAAGCCGAAAGCGCCCGCTCTCGTCAGATCGCGGAAGCTAAGTGGCTTCAGGCCTGGTTAGTAGCTGCATGGGACACCGGCTGTGAACCCCAGGTGCTGCAGGTGTTTTTTTGGGTTTGAGGCCCAATGGCTATGAGCACGCGTGGGAAGCCTCACCTTCAAGGCGCCGGAGCGGCGCCTTGGAATTTGCCTGCGGCCACACTAAGCCGAAAGCGCCCGCTCTCGTCAGATCGCGGAAGCTAAGTGGCTTCAGGCCTGGTTAGTAGCTGCATGGGAGACCGGCTGTGAACCCCAGGTGCTGCAGGCGTTTTTTTGGGTTTGAGGCCCAATGGCTATGAGCACGCGTGGGAAGCCTCACCTTCAAAACGCCGGAGCGGCGCCTTGGAGATTGCCTGCGGCCACACTAAGCCGAAAGCGCCCGCTCTCGTCAGATCGCGGAAGCTAAGTGGCTTCAGGCCTGGTTAGTAGCTGCATGGGAGACCGGCTTTGAACCCCAGGTGCTGCAGGTGTTTTTTTGGGTTTGAGGCCCAATGGCTATGAGCACGCGTGGGAAGCCTCACCTCCAAGGCGCCGGAACGGCGCCTTGGAGTTTGCCTGTGGCCACACTAAGCCGAAAGCGCCCACTCTCGTCAGATCGCGGAAGCTAAGTGGCTTCAGGCCTGGTTAGTAGCTGCATGGGAGACCGGCTGTGAACCCCAGGTGCTGCAGGCGTTTTTTTGGGTTTGAGGCCCAATGGCTATGAGCACGCGTGGGAAGCCTCACCTTCAAGGCGCCGGAGCGGCGCCTTGGAGTTTGCCTGTGGCCACAGTAAGCCGAAAGCGCCCGCTCTCGTCAGATCGCGGAAGCTAAGTTGCTTCAGGCCTGGTTAGTAGCTGCATGGGAGACCGGCTGTGAACACCAGGTGCTGCAGGCGTTTTTTTGGGTTTGAGGCCCAATGGCTATGAACACGCGTGGGAAGCCTCACCTTCAAGGCGCCGGAGCGGCGCCTTGGAGTTTGCCTGCGGCCACACTAAGCCGAAAGCGCCCGCTCTCGTCAGATCGCGGAAGCTAAGTGGCTTCAGGCCTGGTTAGTAGCTGCATTGGAGACCGGCTGTGAACCCCAGGTGCTGCAGGCATTTTTTTGGGTTTGAGGCCCAATGGCTATGAGTACGCGTGGGAAGCCTCACCTTCAAGGCGCCGGAACGGCGCCTTGCAGTTTGCCTGCGGCCACACTAAGCCGAAAGCGCCCGCACTCGTCAGATCGCGGAAGCTAAGTGGCTTCAGGCCTGGTTAGTAGCTGCATGGGACACCGGCTGTGAACCCCAGGTGCTGCAGGTGTTTTTTTGGGTTTGAGGCCCAATGGCTATGAGCACGCGTGGGAAGCCTCACCTTCAAGGCGCCGGAACGGCGCCTTGGAGTTTGCCTGCGGCCACACTAAGCCGAAAGCGCCCGCTCTCATCAGATCGCGCAAGCTAAGTGGCTTCAGACCTGGTTAGTAGCTGCATGGGAGACCGGCTGTGAACCCCAGGTGCTGCAGGCGTTTTTTTGGGTTTGAGGCCCAATGGCTATGAGCACGCGTGGGAAGCCTCACCTTCAAGGCGCCGGAGCGGCACCTTGGAGTTTGCCTGCGGCCACACTAAGCCGAAAGCGCCCGCTCTCGTCAGATCGCGGAAGCTAAGTGGCTTCAGGCCTGGTTAGCAGCTGAATGGGAGACCGGCTGTGAACCCCAGGTGCTGCAGGCATTTTTTTGGGTTTGAGGCCCAATGGCTATGAGCACGCATGGGAAGCCTCACCTTCAAGGCGCCGTAGCGGCGCCTTGGAGTTTGCCTGCGGCCACTCTAAGCCGAAAGCGCCCGCTCTCGTCAGATCGCGGAAGCTAAGTGGCTTCAGGCCTGGTTAGTAGCTGCATGGGAGACTGGCTGTGAACCCCAGGTGCTGCAGGCGTTTTTTTGGGTTTGAGGCCCAATGGCTATGAGCACGCGTGGGAAGCCTCACCATCAAGGCGCCGGAGCGGCGCCTTGGAGTTTGCCTGCGGCCACAGTAAGCCGAAAGCGCCCGCTCTCGTCAGATCGCGGAAGCTAAGTGGCTTCAGGCCTGGTTAGTAGCTGCATGGGAGACCGGCTGTGAACCCCAGGTGCTGCAGGCATTTTTTTGGGTTTGAGGCCCAATGGCTATGAGCACGCGTGGGAAGCCTCACCTTCAAGGCGCCGGAACGGCGCCTTGGAGTTTGCCTGTGGACACACTAAGCCGAAAGCGCCCGCTCTCGTCAGATCGCGGAAGCTAAGTGGCTTCAGGCCTGGTTAGTAGCTGCATGGGAGACCGGCTGTGAACCCCAGGTGCTGCAGGCTTTTTTTTGGGTTTGAGGCCCAATGGCTATGAGCACGCGTGGGAAGCCTCACCTTCAAGGCGCCGGAGCGGCGCCTTGGAGTTTGCCTGCGGCCACACTAAGCCGAAAGCGCCCGCTCTCGTCAGATCGCGGAAGCTAAGTGGCTTCAGGCCTGGTTAGTAGCTGCATGGGAGACCGGCTGTGAACCCCAGGTGCTGCAGGCGTTTTTTTGGGTTTGAGGCTCAATGGCTATGAGCACGCGTGGGAAGCCTCACCTTCAAGGCGCCGAAGCGGCGCCTTGGAGTTTACCTGCGGCCACACTAAGCAGAAAGCGCCCGCTCTCGTCAGATCGCGGAAGCTAAGTGGCTTCAGGCCTGGTTAGTAGCTGAATGGGAGACCGGCTGTGGACCCCAGGTGCTGCAGGTGTTTTTTTGGGTTTGAGGCCCAATGGCTATGAGCACGCGTGGGAAGCCTCACCTTCAAGGCGCCGGAACGGCGCCTTGGAGTTTGCCTGCGGCCACACTAAGCCGAAAGCGCCCGCTCTCGTTAGATCGCGGAAGCTAAGTGGCTTCAGGCCTGGTTAGTAGCTGCATGGGAGACCGGCTGTGAACCCCAGGTGCTGCAGGTGTTTTTTTGGGTTTGAGGCCCAATGGCTATGAGCACGCGTGGGAAGCCTCACCTTCAAGGCGCCGGAACGGCGCCTTGGAGTTTGCCTGCGGCCCCACTAAGCCGAAAGCGCCCGCTCTCGTCAGATCGCGGAAGCTAAGCGGCTTTAGGCCTGGTTAGTAGCTGAATGGGAGACCGGCTGTGAACCCCAGGTGCTGCAGGTGTTTTTTTGGGTTTGAGGCCCAATGGCTATGAGCACGCGTGGGAAGCCTCACCTTCAAGGCGCCGGAACGGCGCCTTGCAGTTGGTCTGCGGCCACACTAAGCCGAAAGCGCCCGCTCTCGTCAGATCGCGGAAGCTAAGTGGCTTCAGGCCTGGTTAATAGCTGCATGGGAGACCGGCTGTGAACCCCAGGTGCTGCAGGTGTTTTTTTGGGTTTGAGGCCCAATGGCTATGAGCACGCGTGGGAAGCCTCACCTTCAAGTCGCCGGAACGGCGCCTTGTAGTTTGCCTGCTGCCACACTAAGCCGAAAGCGCCCGCTCTCATCAGATCGCGCAAGCTAAGTGGCTTCAGGCCTGGTTAGTAGCTGCATGGGAGACCGGCTGTGAACCCCAGGTGCTGCAGGTGTTTTTTTGGGTTTGAAGCCCAATGGCTATGAGCACGCGTGGGAAGCCTCACCTTCAAGGCGCCGGAGCGGCGCCTTGGAGTTTGCCTGCGGCCACACTAAGCCGAAAGCGCCCACTCTCGTCAGATCGCGGAAGCTAAGTGGCTTCAGGCCTGGTTAGTAGCTGCATGGGAGACTGGCTGTGAACCCCAGGTGCTGCAGGCGTTTTTTTGGGTTTGAGGCCCAATGGCTATGAGCACGCGTGGGAAGCCTCACCTTCAAGGCGCCGGAGCGGCGCCTTGGAGTTTGCCTGCGGCCACACTAAGCTGAAAGCGCCCGCTCTCGTCAGATCACGGAAGCTAAGTGGCTTCAGGCCTGGTTAGTAGCTGCATGGGAGACCGGCTTTGAACCCCAGGTGCTGCAGGCGTTTTTTTGGGTTTGAGGCCCAATGGCTATGAGCACGCGTGGGAAGCCTCACCTTCAAGGCGCCGGAACGGCGCCTTGGAGTTTGCCTGTGGCCACACTAAGCCGAAAGCACCCGCTCTCGTCAGATCGCGGAAGCTAATTGGCTTCAGGCCTGGTTAGTAGCTGCATTGGAGACCGGCTGTGAACCCCAGGTGCTGCAGGCGTTTTTTTGGGTTTGAGGCCCAATGGCTATGAGCACGCGTGGGAAGCCTCACCTTCAAGGCGCCGGAACGGCGCCTTGGAGTTTGCCTGCGGCCACACTAAGCCGAAAGCGCCCGCTCTTGTCAGATCGCGGAAGCTAAGTGGCCTCAGGCCTGGTTAGTAGCTGCATGGGAGACCGGCTGTGAACCCCAGGTGCTGCAGGCATTTTTTTGGGTTTGAGGTCCAATGGCTATGAGTACGCGTGGGAAGCCTCACCTTCAAGACGCCGGAACGGCGCCTTGGAGTTTACCTGCGTCCACACTAAGCCGAAAGCGCCTGCTCTTGTCAGATCGCGCAAGCTAAGTGGCTTCAGGCCTGGTTAGTAGCTGCATGGGGGACCGGCTGTGAACCCCAGGTGCTGCAGGCGTTTTTTTGGGTTTGAGGCCCAATGGCTATGAGCACGCGTGGGAAGCCTCACCTTCAAGGCGCCGGAGCGGCGCCTTGGAGTTTGCCTGTGGCCACACTAAGCCGAAAGCGCCCCCTCTCGTCAGATCGCGGAAGCTAAGTGGCTTCAGGCCTGGTTAGTAGCTGCATGGGAGACCGGCTGTGAACCCCAGGTGCTGCAGGCGTTTTTTTGGGTTTGAGGCCCAATGGCTATGAGCACGCGTGGGAAGCCTCACCTTCAAGGCGCCGGAGCGGCGCCTTGGAGTTTGCCTGCGGCCACACTAAGCCGAAAGCGCCCGCTCTCATCAGATCGCGGAAGCTAAGTGGCTTCAGGCCTGGTTAGTAGCTGCATGGGAGACCGGCTTTGAACCCCAGGTGCTGCAGGCGTTTTTTTGGGTTTGAGGCCCAATGGCTATGAGCACGCGTGGGAAGCCTCACCTTCAAGGCGCCGGAACGGCGGCTTGGAGTTTGCCTGCGGCCACACTAAGCCGAAAGCGCCCGCTCTCATCAGATCGCGCAAGCTAAGTGGCTTCAGGCCTGGTTAGTAGCTGCATGGGAGACCGGCTGTGAACCCCAGGTGCTGCAGGTGTTTTTTTGGGTTTGAGGCCCAATGGCTATGAGCACGCGTGGGAATCCTCACCTTCAAGGCGCCGGAGCGGCGCCTTGGAGTTTGCCTGCGTCCACACTAAGCCGAAAGCGCCCGCTCTCGTCAGATCGCGGAAGCTAAGTGGCTTCAGGCCTGGTTAGTAGCTGCATTGGAGACCGGCTGTGAACCCCAAGTGCTGCAGGCATTTTTTTGGGTTTGAGGCCCAATGGCTATGAGTACGCGTGGGAAGCCTCACCTTCAAGGCGCCGGAACGGCGCCTTGCAGTTTGCCTGCGGCCACACTAAGCCGAAAGCGCCCGCTCTCGTCAGATCGCGGAAGATAAGTGGATTCAGGCCTGGTTAGTAGCTGCATGGGAGACCGGCTGTGAACCCCAGATGCTGCAGGTGTTTTTTTGGGTTTGAGGTCCAATGGCTATGAGCACGCGTGGGAAGCCTCACCTTCAAGGCGCCGGAACGGCGCCTTGGAGTTTGCCTGCGGCCACACTAAGCCGAAAGCGCCCGCTCTCTTCAGATCGCGGAAGCTAAGTGGCTTCAGGCCTGGTTAGTAGCTGCATGGGAGACCGGCTGTGAACCCCAGGTGCTGCAGGTGTTTTTTTGGGTTTGAGGCCCAATGGCTATGAGCACGCGTGGGAAGCCTCACCTTCAAGGCGCCGGAGCGGCGCCTTGGAGTTTGCCTGCGGCCACACTAAGCCGAAAGCGTCCGCTCTCGTCAGATCGCGGAAGCTAAGTGGCTTCAGGCCTGGTTAGTAGCTGCATGGGAGACCGGCTGTGAACCCCAGGTGCTGCAGGCGTTTTTTTGGGTTTGAGGCCCAATGGCTATGAGCACGCGTGGGAAGCCTCACCTTCAAGGCGCCGTAACGGCGCCTTGGAGTTTGCCTGCGGCCACACTAAGCCGAAAGCGCCCGCTCTCGTCAGATCGCGGAAGCTAAGTGGCTTCAGGCCTGGTTAGTAGCTGCATGGGAGACCGGCTGTGAACCCCAGGTGCTGCAGGCATTTTTTTGGGTTTGAGGCCCAATGGCTATGAGTACGCGTGGGAAGCCTCACCTTCAAGGCGCCGGAACGGCGCCTTGGAGTTTGCCTGCGGCCACACTAAGCCGAAAGCGCCCGCTCTTGTCAGATCGCGGAAGCTAAGTGGCTTCAGGCCTGGTTAGTAGCTGCATAGGAGACCGGCTGTGAACCCCAGGTGCTGCAGGCGTTTTTTTGGGTTTGAGGCCCAATGGCTATGAGCACACGTGGGAAGTCTCACCTTCAAGGCGCCGGAACGGCGCCTTGGAGTTTGCCTGCGGCCACACTAAGCCGAAAGTGCCCGCTCTCATCAGATCGCGCAAGCTAAGTGGCTTCAGGCCTGGTTAGTAGCTGCATGGAAGACCGGCTGTGAACACCAGGTGCTGCAGGCGTTTTTTTGGGTTTGAGGCCCAATGGCTATGAGCACGCGTGGGAAGCCTCACCTTCAAGGCGCCGGAGCGGCGCCTTGGAGTTTGCCTGCGGCCACACTAAGCCGAAAGCGCCCGCTCTCGTCAGATCGCGGAAGCTAAGTGGCTTCAGGCCTGGTTAGTAGCTGCATTGGAGACCGGCTGTGAACCCCAGGTGCTGCAGGCATTTTTTTGAGTTTGAGGCCCAATGGCTATGAGTACGCGTGGGAAGTCTCACCTTCAAGGCGCCGGAACGGCGCCTTGCAGTTTGCCTGCGGCCACACAAAGCCGAAAGCGCCCGCTCTCGTCAGATCGCGGAAGCTAAGTGGCTTCAGGCCTGGTTAGTAGCTGCATGGGACACCGGCTGTGAACCCCAGGTGCTGCAGGTGTTTTTTTGGGTTTGAGGCCCAATGGCTATGAGCACGCGTGGGAAGCCTCACCTTCAAGGCGCCGGAGCGGCGCCTTGGAATTTGCCTGCGGCCACACTAAGCCGAAAGCGCCCGCTCTCGTCAGATCGCGGAAGCTAAGTGGCTTCAGGCCTGGTTAGTAGCTGCATGGGAGACCGGCTGTGAACCCCAGGTGCTGCAGGCGTTTTTTTGGGTTTGAGGCCCAATGGCTATGAGCACGCGTGGGAAGCCTCACCTTCAAAACGCCGGAGCGGCGCCTTGGAGATTGCCTGCGGCCACACTAAGCCGAAAGCGCCCGCTCTCGTCAGATCGCGGAAGCTAAGTGGCTTCAGGCCTGGTTAGTAGCTGCATGGGAGACCGGCTTTGAACCCCAGGTGCTGCAGGTGTTTTTTTGGGTTTGAGGCCCAATGGCTATGAGCACGCGTGGGAAGCCTCACCTCCAAGGCGCCGGAACGGCGCCTTGGAGTTTGCCTGTGGCCACACTAAGCCGAAAGCGCCCACTCTCGTCAGATCGCGGAAGCTAAGTGGCTTCAGGCCTGGTTAGTAGCTGCATGGGAGACCGGCTGTGAACCCCAGGTGCTGCAGGCGTTTTTTTGGGTTTGAGGCCCAATGGCTATGAGCACGCGTGGGAAGCCTCACCTTCAAGGCGCCGGAGCGGCGCCTTGGAGTTTGCCTGTGGCCACAGTAAGCCGAAAGCGCCCGCTCTCGTCAGATCGCGGAAGCTAAGTTGCTTCAGGCCTGGTTAGTAGCTGCATGGGAGACCGGCTGTGAACACCAGGTGCTGCAGGCGTTTTTTTGGGTTTGAGGCCCAATGGCTATGAACACGCGTGGGAAGCCTCACCTTCAAGGCGCCGGAGCGGCGCCTTGGAGTTTGCCTGCGGCCACACTAAGCCGAAAGCGCCCGCTCTCGTCAGATCGCGGAAGCTAAGTGGCTTCAGGCCTGGTTAGTAGCTGCATTGGAGACCGGCTGTGAACCCCAGGTGCTGCAGGCATTTTTTTGGGTTTGAGGCCCAATGGCTATGAGTACGCGTGGGAAGCCTCACCTTCAAGGCGCCGGAACGGCGCCTTGCAGTTTGCCTGCGGCCACACTAAGCCGAAAGCGCCCGCACTCGTCAGATCGCGGAAGCTAAGTGGCTTCAGGCCTGGTTAGTAGCTGCATGGGACACCGGCTGTGAACCCCAGGTGCTGCAGGTGTTTTTTTGGGTTTGAGGCCCAATGGCTATGAGCACGCGTGGGAAGCCTCACCTTCAAGGCGCCGGAACGGCGCCTTGGAGTTTGCCTGCGGCCACACTAAGCCGAAAGCGCCCGCTCTCATCAGATCGCGCAAGCTAAGTGGCTTCAGACCTGGTTAGTAGCTGCATGGGAGACCGGCTGTGAACCCCAGGTGCTGCAGGCGTTTTTTTGGGTTTGAGGCCCAATGGCTATGAGCACGCGTGGGAAGCCTCACCTTCAAGGCGCCGGAGCGGCACCTTGGAGTTTGCCTGCGGCCACACTAAGCCGAAAGCGCCCGCTCTCGTCAGATCGCGGAAGCTAAGTGGCTTCAGGCCTGGTTAGCAGCTGAATGGGAGACCGGCTGTGAACCCCAGGTGCTGCAGGCATTTTTTTGGGTTTGAGGCCCAATGGCTATGAGCACGCATGGGAAGCCTCACCTTCAAGGCGCCGTAGCGGCGCCTTGGAGTTTGCCTGCGGCCACTCTAAGCCGAAAGCGCCCGCTCTCGTCAGATCGCGGAAGCTAAGTGGCTTCAGGCCTGGTTAGTAGCTGCATGGGAGACTGGCTGTGAACCCCAGGTGCTGCAGGCGTTTTTTTGGGTTTGAGGCCCAATGGCTATGAGCACGCGTGGGAAGCCTCACCATCAAGGCGCCGGAGCGGCGCCTTGGAGTTTGCCTGCGGCCACAGTAAGCCGAAAGCGCCCGCTCTCGTCAGATCGCGGAAGCTAAGTGGCTTCAGGCCTGGTTAGTAGCTGCATGGGAGACCGGCTGTGAACCCCAGGTGCTGCAGGCGTTTTTTTGGGTTTGAGGCCCAATGGCTATGAGCACGCGTGGGAAGCCTCACCTTCAAGGCGCCGGAACGGCGCCTTGGAGTTTGCCTGTGGACACACTAAGCCGAAAGCGCCCGCTCTCGTCAGATCGCGGAAGCTAAGTGGCTTCAGGCCTGGTTAGTAGCTGCATGGGAGACCGGCTGTGAACCCCAGGTGCTGCAGGCTTTTTTTTGGGTTTGAGGCCCAATGGCTATGAGCACGCGTGGGAAGCCTCACCTTCAAGGCGCCGGAGCGGCGCCTTGGAGTTTGCCTGCGGCCACACTAAGCCGAAAGCGCCCGCTCTCGTCAGATCGCGGAAGCTAAGTGGCTTCAGGCCTGGTTAGTAGCTGCATGGGAGACCGGCTGTGAACCCCAGGTGCTGCAGGCGTTTTTTTGGGTTTGAGGCTCAATGGCTATGAGCACGCGTGGGAAGCCTCACCTTCAAGGCGCCGAAGCGGCGCCTTGGAGTTTACCTGCGGCCACACTAAGCAGAAAGCGCCCGCTCTCGTCAGATCGCGGAAGCTAAGTGGCTTCAGGCCTGGTTAGTAGCTGAATGGGAGACCGGCTGTGGACCCCAGGTGCTGCAGGTGTTTTTTTGGGTTTGAGGCCCAATGGCTATGAGCACGCGTGGGAAGCCTCACCTTCAAGGCGCCGGAACGGCGCCTTGGAGTTTGCCTGCGGCCACACTAAGCCGAAAGCGCCCGCTCTCGTTAGATCGCGGAAGCTAAGTGGCTTCAGGCCTGGTTAGTAGCTGCATGGGAGACCGGCTGTGAACCCCAGGTGCTGCAGGTGTTTTTTTGGGTTTGAGGCCCAATGGCTATGAGCACGCGTGGGAAGCCTCACCTTCAAGGCGCCGG
The DNA here is from genome assembly GCF_040937935.1 of Hyperolius riggenbachi. NCBI lineage: Eukaryota > Metazoa > Chordata > Amphibia > Anura > Hyperoliidae > Hyperolius > Hyperolius riggenbachi. The sequence goes on along the minus strand of NC_090647.1, from coordinate 140,147,828 downwards.
AACGGCGCCTAGGAGTTTGCCTGCGGCCCCACTAAGCCGAAAGCGCCCGCTCTCGTCAGATCGCGGAAGCTAAGCGGCTTTAGGCCTGGTTAGTAGCTGAATGGGAGACCGGCTGTGAACCCCAGGTGCTGCAGGTGTTTTTTTGGGTTTGAGGCCCAATGGCTATGAGCACGCGTGGGAAGCCTCACCTTCAAGGCGCCGGAACGGCGCCTTGGAGTTTGCCTGCGGCCACACTAAGCGGAAAGCGCCCGCTCTCGTTAGATCGCGGAAGCTAAGTGGCTTCAGGCCTGGTTAGTAGCTGCATGGGAGACCGGCTGTGAACCCAAGGTGCTGCAGGTGTTTTTTTGGGTTTGAGGCCCAATGGCTATGAGCACGCGTGGGAAGCCTCACCTTCAAGGCGCCGGAGCGGCGCCTTGGAGTTTGCCTGCGGCCACACTAAGCCGAAAGCGCCCGCTCTCGTCAGATCGCAGAAGCTAAGTGGCTTCAGGCCTGGTTAGTAGCTGCATGGGAGACCGGCTGTGAACCCCAGGTGCTGCAGGCGTTTTTTTGGGTTTGAGGCCCAATGGCTATGAGCACGCGTGGGAAGCCTCACCTTCAAGACGCCGGAACGGCGCCATGGAGTTTGCCTGCGGCCACACTAAGCCGAAAGCGCCCGCTCTCGTCAGATCGCGGAAGCTAAGTGGCTTCAGGCCTGGTTAGTAGCTGCTTGGGAGACTGGCTGTGAACCCCAGGTGCTGCAGGTGTTTTTTTGGGTTTGAGGCCCAATGGCTATGAGCACGCGTGGGAAGCCTCACCTTCAAGGCGCCGGAACGGCGCCTTGGAGTTTACCTGCGGCCACACTAAGCCGAAAGCTCCCGCTCTCGTCAGATCGCGGAAGCTAAGTGGTTTCAGGCCTGGTTAGTAGCTGCATGGGAGACCGGCTGTGAACCCCAGGTGCTGCAGGCGTTTTTTTTGGGTTTGAGGCCCAATGGCTATGAGCACGCGTGGGAAGCCTCACCTTCAAGGCGCCGGAGCGGCGCTTTGGAGTTTGCCTGCGGCCACACTAAGCCGAAAGCGCCCGCTCTCGTCAGATCACGGAAGCTAAGTGGCTTCAGGCCTGGTTAGTAGCTGCATGGGAGACCGGCTTTGAACCCCAGGTGCTGCAGGCGTTTTTTTGGGTTTGAGGCCCAATGGCTATGAGCACGCGTGGGAAGCCTCACCTTCAAGGCGCCAGAACGGCGCCTAGGAGATTGCCTGCGGCCACACTAAGCTGAAAGTGCCTGCTCTCGTCAGATCGCGGAAGCTAAGTGGCTTCAGGCCTGGTTAGTAGCTGCATGGGAGACCGGCTGTGAACCCCAGGTGCTGCAGGCGTTTTTTTGGGTTTGAGGCCCAATGGCTATGAGCACGCGTGGAAAGCCTCACCTTCAAGGCGCCGGAGCGGCGCCTTGCAGTTTGCCTGCGGCCACACTAAGCCGAAAGCGCCCGCTCTCGTCAGATCGCGGAAGCTGAGTGGCTTCAGGCCTGGTTAGTAGCTGCATGGGAGACCGGCTGTGAACCCCAGGTGCTGCAGGCGTTTTTTTGGGTTTGAGGCCCAATGGCTATGAGCACGCGTGGGAAGCCTCACCTTCAAGGCGCCGGAGCGGCGCCTTGGAGTTTGCCTGCGGCCACACTAAACCAAAAGCGCCCGCTCTCGTCAGATCGCGGAAGCTAAGTGGCTTCAGGCCTGGTTAGTAGCTGCATGGGAGACCGGCGGTGAACCCCAGGTGCTGCAGGCGTTTTTTTTGGGTTTGAGGCCCAATGGCTATGAGCACGCGTGGGAAGCCTCACCTTCAAGGCACCAGAACGGCGCCTTGGAGTTTGCCTGCGGCCACACTAAGCCGAAAGCGCCCGCTCTCGTCAGATCGCGGAAGCTAAGTGGCTTCAGGCCTGGTTAGTAGCTGCATGGGAGACCGGCTGTGAACCCCAGGTGCTGCAGGCGTTTTTTTGGGTTTGAGGCCCAATGGCTATGAGCACGCGTGGGAAGCCTCACCTTCAAGGCGCCGGAGCGGCGCCATGGAGTTTGCCTGCGGCTACACTAAGCCGAAAGCGCCCGCTCTCGTCAGATCGCGGAAGCTAAGTGGCTTCAGGCCTGGTTAGTAGCTGCATGGGAGACCGGCTGTGAACCCCAGGTGCTGCAGGCGTTTTTTTGGGTTTGAGGCCCAATGGCTATGAGCACGCGTGGGAAGCCTCACCTTCAAGGCGCCGGAGCGGCGCCTTGGAGTTTGCCTGCGGCCACACTAAGCCGAAACCGCCCGCTCTCGTCAGATCGCGGAAGCTAAGTGGCTTCAGGCCTGGTTAGTAGCTGCATGGGAGACCGGCTGTGAACCCCAGGTGCTGCAGGTGTTTTTTTGGGTTTGAGGCCCAATGGCTATGAGCACGCGTGGGAAGCCTCACCTTCAAGGCGCCGGAGCGGCGCCTTGGAGTTTGCCTGCGGCCACACAAAGCCGAAAGCGCCCGCTCTCGTCAGATCGCGGAAGCTAAGTGGCTTAAGGCCTGGTAAGTTGCTGCATGGGAGACCGGCTGTGAACTCCAGGTGCTGCAGGCGTTTTTTTTGGGTTTGAGGCCCAATGGCTATGAGCACGCGTGGGAAGCCTCACCTTCAAGGCGCCGGAACGGCGCCTTGGAGAATGCCTGCGGCCACACTAAGCCGAAAGCGCCCGCTCTCGTCAGATCGCGGAAGCTAAGTGGCTTCAGGCCTGGTTAGTAGCTGCATGGGAGACCGGCTGTGAACCACAGGTGCTGCAGGCGCTTTTTTGGGTTTGAGGCCCAATGGCTATGAGCACGCGTGGGGAGCCTCACCTTCAAGGCGCCGGAACGGCGCCTTGGAGTTTGCCTGCGGACACACTAAGCCGAAAGCGCCCGCTCTCGTCAGAGCGCGGAAGCTAAGTGGCTTCAGGCATGGTTAGTAGCTGCATGGGAGACCGGCTGTGAACCCCAGGTGCTGCAGGCGTTTTTTTGGATTTGAGGCCCAATGGCTATGAGCACGCGTGGGAAGCCTCACCTTCAAGGCGCCGGAGCGGCGCCTTGGAGTTTTCCTGCGGCCACACTAAGCCGAAAGCGCCCGCTCTCGTCAGATCGCGGAAGCTAAGTGGCTTCAGGCCTGGTTAGTAGCTGCATGGGAGACCGGCTGTGAACCCCAGGTGCTGCAGGTGTTTTTTTGGGTTTGAGGCCCAATGGCTATGAGCACGCGTGGGAAGCCTCACCTTCAAGGCGCCGGAACGGCGCCCTGGAGTTTGCCTGTGGCCACACTAAGCCGAAAGCGCCCGCTCTCGTCAGATCGCGGAAGCTAAGTGGCTTCAGGCCTGGTTAGTAGCTGCATGGGAGACCGGCTGTGAACCCCAGGTGCTGCAGGTGTTTTTTTGGGTTTGAGGCCCAATGGCTATGAGCACGCGTGGGAAGCCTCACCTTCAAGGCGCCGGAACGGCGCCTTGGAGTTTTCCTGCGGCCACACTAAGCCGAAAGCGCCCGCTCTCGTCAGATCGCGGAAGCTAAGTGGCTTCAGGCCTGGTTAGTAGCTGCATGGGAGACCGGCTGTGAACCCCAGGTGCTGCAGGCACTTTTTTGGGTTTGAGGCCCAATGGCTATGAGTACGCGTGTAAAGCCTCACCTTCAAGGCGCCGGAACGGCGCTTTGGAGTTTGCCTGCGGCCACACTAAGCCGAAAGCGCCCGCTCTCGTCAGATCGCGGAAGCTAAGTGGCTTCAGGCCTGGTTAGTAGCGGCATGGGAGACCGGCTGTGAACCCCAGGTGCTGCAGGTGTTTTTTTGGGTTTGAGGCCCAATGGCTATGAGCACGCGTGGGAAGCCTCACCTTCAAGGCGCCGGAGCGGCGCCTTGGAGTTTGCCTGCGGCCACACTAAGCCGAAAGCGCCCGCTCTCGTCAGATCGCGGAAGCTAAGTGGCTTCAGGCCTGGTTAGTAGCTGAATGGGAGACCGGCTGTGAACCCCAGGAGCTGCAGGTGTTTTTTTGGGTTTGAGGCCCAATGGCTATGAGCACGCGTGGGAAGCCTCACCTTCAAGGCGCCGGAACGGCGCCTTGGAGTTTGCCTGCGGCCACACTAAGCCGAAAGCGCCCGCTCTCGTTAGATCGCGGAAGCTAAGTGGCTTCAGGCCTGGTTAGTAGCTGCATGGGAGACTGGCTGTGAACCCCAGGTGCTGCAGGCGATTTTTTGAGTTTGAGGCCCAATGGCTATGAGCACGCGTGGGAAGCCTCACCTTCAAGGCGCCGGAGCGGCGCCTTGGAGTTTGCCTGCGGCCACACTAAGCTGAAAGCGCCCGCTCTCGTCAGATCGCGGAAGCTAAGTGGCTTCAGGCCTGGTTAGTAGCTGCATGGGAGACCGGCTGTGAACCCCAGGTGCTGCAGGCGTTTTTTTGGGTTTGAGGGCCAATGGCTATGAGCACGCGCGGGAAGCCTCACCTTCAAGGCGCCGGAGCGGCGCCATGGAGCTTGCCTGCGGCCACACTAAGCCGAAAGCGCCCGCTCTCGTCAGATCGCGGAAGCTAAGTGGCTTCAGGCCTGGTTAGTAGCTGCATGGGAGACTGGCTGTGAACCCCAGGTGCTGCAGGCGTTTTTTTGGGTTTGAGGCCCAATGGCTATGAGCACGCGTGGGAAGCCTCACCTTCAAGGCGCCGCAACGGCGCCTTGGAGTTTCCCTGCGGCCACACTAAACCGAAAGTGCCCGCTCTCGTCAGATCGCGGAAGCTAAGTGGCTTCAGGCCTGGTTAGTAGCTGCATGGGAGACCGGCTGTGAACCCCAGGTGCTGCTGGCGTTTTTTTGGGTTTGAGGCCCAATGGCTATGAGCACGCGTGTGAAGCCTCACCTTCAAGGCGCCGGAGCGGCGCCTTGGAGTTTGCCTGCGGCCACACTAAGCCGAAAGCGCCCGCTCTCGTCAGATCGCGGAAGCTAAGTGGTTTCAGGCCTGGTTAGTAGCTGCATGGGAGACCGGCTGTGAACCCCAGGTGCTGCAGGCGTTTTTTTGGGTTTGAGGCCCAATGGCTATGAGCACGCGTGGGAAGCCTCACCTTCAAGGCGCCGGAGCGGCGCATTGGAGTTTGCCTGCGGCCACACTAAGCCGAAAGCGCCCGCTCTCGTCAGATCGCGGAAGCTAAGTGGCTTCAGGCCTGGTTAGTAGCTGCATGGGAGACCGGCTGTGAACCCCAGGTGCTGCAGGCGTTTTTTTGGGTTTGAGGCCCAATGGCTATGAGCACGCGTGGGAAGCCTCACCTTCAAGGCGCCGGAACGGCGCTTAGGAGTTTGCCTGCGGCCACACTAAGCCGAAAGTGCCTGCTCTCGTTAGATCGCGGAAGCTAAGTGGCTTCAGGCCTGGTTAGTAGCTGCATGGGAGACCGGCTGTGAACCCCAGGTGCTGCAGGTGTTTTTTTGTGTTTGAGGCCCAATGGCTATGAGCACGCGTGGGAAGCCTCACCTTCAAGGCGCCGGAGCGGCGCCTTGGAGTTTGCCTGCGGCCACACTAAGCCAAAAGCGCCCGCTCTCGTCAGATCACGGAAGCTAAGTGGCTTCAGGCCTGGTTAGTAGCTGCATGGGAGACCGGCGGTGAACCCCAGGTGCTGCAGGCGTTTTTTTGGGTTTGAGGCCCAATGGCTATGAGCACGCGTGGGAAGCCTCACCTTCAAGGCGCCAGAACGGCGCCTTGGAGTTTGCCTGTGGCCACACTAAGACGAAAGCGCCTGCTCTCGTCAGATCGTGGAAGCTAAGTGGCTTCAGGCCTGGTTAGTAGCTGCATGGGAGACCGGCGGTGAACTCCAGGTGCTGCAGGCGTTTTTTTGGGTTTGAGGCCCAATGGCTATGAGCACGCGTGGGAAGCCTCACCTTCAAGGCACCAGAACGGCGCCTTGGAGTTTGCCTGCGACCACACTAAGCCGAAAGCGCCCGCTCTCGTCAGATCGCGGAAGCTAAGTGGCTTCAGGCCTGGTTAGTAGCTGCATGGGAGACCGGCTGTGAACCCCAGGTGCTGCAGGCGTTTTTTTGGGTTTGAGGCCCAATGGCTATGAGCACGCGTGGAAAGCCTCACCTTCAAGGCGCCGGAGCGGCGCCTTGCAGTTTGCCTGCGGCCACACTAAGCCGAAAGCGCCCGCTCTCGTCAGATTGCGGAAGCTGAGTGGCTTCAGGCCTGGTTAGTAGCTGCATGGGAGACCGGCTGTGAACCCCAGGTGCTGCAGGCGTTTTTTTGGGTTTGAGGCCCAATGGCTATGAGCACGCGTGGGAAGCCTCACCTTCAAGGCGCCGGAGCGGCGCCTTGGAGTTTGCCTGCGGCCACACTAATCCAAAAGCGCCCGCTCTCGTCAGATCGCGGAAGCTAAGTGGCTTCAGGCCTGGTTAGTAGCTGCATGGGAGACCGGCGGTGAACCCCAGGTGCTGCAGGCGTTTTTTTGGGTTTGAGGCCCAATGGCTATGAGCACGCGTGGGAAGCCTCACCTTCAAGGCACCAGAACGGCGCCTTGGAGTTTGCCTGCGGCCACACTAAGCCGAAAGCGCCCGCTCTCGTCAGATCGCGGAAGCTAAGTGGCTTCAGGCCTGGTTAGTAGCTGCATGGGAGACCGGCTGTGAACCCCAGGTGCTGCAGGCGTTTTTTTGGGTTTGAGGCCCAATGGCTATGAGCACGCGTGGGAAGCCTCACCTTCAAGGCGCCGGAGCGGCGCCATGGAGTTTGCCTGCGGCTACACTAAGCCGAAAGCGCCCGCTCTCGTCAGATCGCGGAAGCTAAGTGGCTTCAGGCCTGGTTAGTAGCTGCATGGGAGACCGGCTGTGAACCCCAGGTGCTGCAGGCGTTTTTTTGGGTTTGAGGCCCAATGGCTATGAGCACGCGTGGGAAGCCTCACCTTCAAGGCGCCGGAGCGGCGCCTTGGAGTTTGCCTGCGGCCACACTAAGCCGAAAGCGCCCGCTCTCGTCAGATCGCGGAAGCTAAGTGGCTTCAGGCCTGGTTAGTTGCTGCATGGGAGACCGGCTGTGAACTCCAGGTGCTGCAGGCGTTTTTTTGGGTTTGAGGCCCAATGGCTATGAGCACGCGTGGGAAGCCTCACCTTCAAGGCGCCGAAACGGCGCTTTAAGAGTTTGCCTGCGGCCACACTAAGCCGAAAGCGCCCGCTCTCGTCAGATCGCGTAAGCTAAGTGGCTTCAGGCCTGGTTAGTAGCTGCATGGGAGACCGGCTGTGAACCCCAGGTGCTGCAGGTGTTTTTTTGGGTTTGAGGCCCAATGGCTATGAGCACGCGTGGGAAGCCTCACCTTCAAGGCGCCGGAGCGGCGCCATGGAGTTTGCCTGCGGCTACACTAAGCCGAAAGCGCCCGCTCTCGTCAGATCGCGGAAGCTAAGTGGCTTCAGGCCTGGTTAGTAGCTGCATGGGAGACCGGCTGTGAACCCCAGGTGCTGCAGGCGTTTTTTTGGGTTTGAGGCCCAATGGCTATGAGCACGCGTGGGAAGCCTCACCTTCAAGGCGCCGGAGCGGCGCCTTTGAGTTTGCCTGCGGCCACACTAAGCCGAAAGCGCCCGCTCTCGTCAGATCGCGGAAGCTAAGTGGCTTAAGGCCTGGTAATTTGCTGCATGGGAGACCGGCTGTGAACTCCAGGTGCTGCAGGCGTTTTTTTGGGTTTGAGGCCCAATGGCTATGAGCACGCGTGGGAAGCCTCACCTTCAAGGCGCTGGAACGGCGCCTTGGAGTATGCCTGCGGCCACACTAAGCCGAAAGCGCCCGCTCTCGTCAGATCGCGGAAGCTAAGTGGCTTCAGGCCTGGTTAGTAGCTGGATGGGAGACCGGCTGTGAACCCCAGGTGCTGCAGGCGCTTTTTTGGGTTTGAGGCCCAATGGCTATGAGCACGCGTGGGAAGCCTCACCTTCAAGGCGCCGGAACGGCGCCTTGGAGTTTACCTGCGGCCACACTAAGCCGAAAGCGCCCGCTCTCGTCAGAGCGCGGAAGCTAAGTGGCTTCAGGCCTGGTTAGTAGCTGCATGGGAGACCGGCTGTGAACCCCAGGTGCTGCAGGCGTTTTTTTGGATTTGAGGCCCAATGGCTATGAGCACGCGTGGGAAGCCTCACCTTCAAGGCGCCGGAGCGGCGCCTTGGAGTTTTCCTGCGGCCACACTAAGCCGAAAGCGCCCGCTCTCGTCAGATCGCGGAAGCTAAGTGGCTTCAGGCCTGGTTAGTAGCGGCATGGGAGACCGGCTGTGAACCCCAGGTGCTGCAGGTGTTTTTTTGGGTTTGAGGCCCAATGGCTATGAGCACGCGTGGGAAGCCTCACCTTCAAGGCGCCGGAGCGGCGCCTTGGAGTTTGCCTGCGGCCACACTAAGCCGAAAGCGCCCGCTCTCGTCAGATCGCGGAAGCTAAGTGGCTTCAGGCCTGGTTAGTAGCTGAATGGGAGACCGGCTGTGAACCCCAGGTGCTGCAGGTGTTTTTTTGGGTTTGAGGCCCAATGGCTATGAGCACGCGTGGGAAGCCTCACCTTCAAGGCGCCGGAACGGCGCCTTGGAGTTTGCCTGCGGCCACACTAAGCCGAAAGCGCCCGCTCTCGTTAGATCGCGGAAGCTAAGTGGCTTCAGGCCTGGTTAGTAGCTGCATGGGAGACCGGCTGTGAACCCCAGGTGCTGCAGGCGTTTTTTTTGGGTTTGAGGCCCAATGGCTATGAGCACGCGTGGGAAGCCTCACCTTCAAGGCGCCGGAGCGGCGCCTTGGAGTTTGCCTGCGGCCACACTAAGCTGAAAGCGCCCGCTCTCGTCAGATCGCGGAAGCTAAGTGGCTTCAGGCCTGGTTAGTAGCTGCATGGGAGACCGGCTGTGAACCCCAGGTGCTGCAGGCGTTTTTTTGGGTTTGAGGCCCAATGGCTATGAGCACGCGTGGGAAGCCTCACCTTCAAGGCGCCAGAACGGCGCTTTGGAGTTTGCCTGTGGCCACACTAAGACGAAAGCGCCTGCTCTCGTCAGATCGTGGAAGCTAAGTGGCTTCAGGCCTGGTTAGTAGCTGCATGGGAGACCGGCGGTGAACTCCAGGTGCTGCAGGCGTTTTTTTGGGTTTGAGGCCCAATGGCTATGAGCACGCGTGGGAAGCCTCACCTTCAAGGCACCAGAACGGCGCCTTGGAGTTTGCCTGCGACCACACTAAGCCGAAAGCGCCCGCTCTTGTCAGATCGCGGAAGCTAAGTGGCTTCAGGCCTGGTTAGTAGCTGCATGGGAGACCGGCTGTGAACCCCAGGTGCTGCAGGCGTTTTTTTGGGTTTGAGGCCCAATGGCTATGAGCACGCGTGGAAAGCCTCACCTTCAAGGCGCCGGAGCGGCGCCTTGCAGTTTGCCTGCGGCCACACTAAGCTGAAAGCGCCCGCTCTCGTCAGATCGCGGAAGCTGAGTGGCTTCAGGCCTGGTTAGTAGCTGCATGGGAGACCGGCTGTGAACCCCAGGTGCTGCAGGCGTTTTTTTGGGTTTGAGGCCCAATGGCTATGAGCACGCGTGGGAAGCCTCACCTTCAAGGCGCCGGAGCGGCGCCTTGGAGTTTGCCTGCGGCCACACTAAACCAAAAGCGCCCGCTCTCGTCAGATCGCGGAAGCTAAGTGGCTTCAGGCCTGGTTAGTAGCTGCATGGGAGACCGGCGGTGAACCCCAGGTGCTGCAGGCGTTTTTTTGGGTTTGAGGCCCAATGGCTATGAGCACGCGTGGGAAGCCTCACCTTCAAGGCACCAGAACGGCGCCTTGGAGTTTGCCTGCGGCCACACTAAGCCGAAAGCGCCCGCTCTCGTCAGATCGCGGAAGCTAAGTGGCTTCAGGCCTGGTTAGTAGCTGCATGGGAGACCGGCTGTGAACCCCAGGTGCTGCAGGCGTTTTTTTGGGTTTGAGGCCCAATGGCTATGAGCACGCGTGGGAAGCCTCACCTTCAAGGCGCCGGAGCGGCGCCATGGAGTTTGCCTGCGGCTACACTAAGCCAAAAGCGCCCGCTCTCGTCAGATCGCGGAAGCTAAGTGGCTTCAGGCCTGGTTAGTAGCTGCATGGGAGACCGGCTGTGAACCCCAGGTGCTGCAGGCGTTTTTTTGGGTTTGAGGCCCAATGGCTATGAGCACGCGTGGGAAGCCTCACCTTCAAGGCGCCGGAGCGGCGCCTTGGAGTTTGCCTGCGGCCACACTAAGCCGAAAGCGCCCGCTCTCGTCAGATCGCGGAAGCTAAGTGGCTTCAGGCCTGGTTAGTTGCTGCATGGGAGACCGGCTGTGAACTCCAGGTGCTGCAGGCGTTTTTTTGGGTTTGAGGCCCAATGGCTATGAGCACGCGTGGGAAGCCTCACCTTCAAGGCGCCGAAACGGCGCTTTAAGAGTTTGCCTGCGGCCACACTAAGCCGAAAGCGCCCGCTCTCGTCAGATCGCGTAAGCTAAGTGGCTTCAGGCCTGGTTAGTAGCTGCATGGGAGACCGGCTGTGAACCCCAGGTGCTGCAGGTGTTTTTTTGGGTTTGAGGCCCAATGGCTATGAGCACGCGTGGGAAGCCTCACCTTCAAGGCGCCGGAGCGGCGCCATGGAGTTTGCCTGCGGCAACACTAAGCCGAAAGCGCCCGCTCTCGTCAGATCGCGGAAGCTAAGTGGCTTCAGGCCTGGTTAGTAGCTGCATGGGAGACCGCCTGTGAACCCCAGGTGCTGCAGGCGTTTTTTTGGGTTTGAGGCCCAATGGCTATGAGCACGCGTGGGAAGCCTCACCTTCAAGGCGCCGGAGCGGCGCCTTGGAGTTTGCCTGCGGCCACACTAAGCCGAAAACGCCCGCTCTCGTCAGATCGCGGAAGCTAAGTGGCTTAAGGCCTGGTAATTTGCTGCATGGGAGACCGGCTGTGAACTCCAGGTGCTGCAGGCGTTTTTTTTGGGTTTGAGGCCCAATGGCTATGAGCACGCGTGGGAAGCCTCACCTTCAAGGCGCTGGAACGGCGCCTTGGAGTATGCCTGCGGCCACACTAAGCCGAAAGCGCCCGCTCTCGTCAGATCGCGGAAGCTAAGTGGCTTCAGGCCTGGTTAGTAGCTGGATGGGAGACCGGCTGTGAACCCCAGGTGCTGCAGGCGCTTTTTTGGGTTTGAGGCCCAATGGCTATGAGCACGCGTGGGAAGCCTCACCTTCAAGGCGCCGGAACGGCGCCTTGGAGTTTGCCTGCGGCCACACTAAGCCGAAAGCGCCCGCTCTCGTCAGAGCGCGGAAGCTAAGTGGCTTCAGGCCTGGTTAGTAGCTGCATGGGAGACCGGCTGTGAACCCCAGGTGCTGCAGGCGTTTTTTTGGATTTGAGGCCCAATGGCTATGAGCACGCGTGGGAAGCCTCACCTTCAAGGCGCCGGAGCGGCGCCTTGGAGTTTTCCTGCGGCCACACTAAGCCGAAAGCGGCCGCTCTCGTCAGATCGCGGAAGCTAAGTGGCTTCAGGCCTGGTTAGTAGCGGCATGGGAGACCGGCTGTGAACCCCAGGTGCTGCAGGTGTTTTTTTGGGTTTGAGGCCCAATGGCTATGAGCACGCGTGGGAAGCCTCACCTTCAAGGCGCCGGAGCGGCGCCTTGGAGTTTGCCTGCGGCCACACTAAGCCGAAAGCGCCCGCTCTCGTCAGATCGCGGAAGCTAAGTGGCTTCAGGCCTGGTTAGTAGCTGAATGGGAGACCGGCTGTGAACCCCAGGTGCTGCAGGTGTTTTTTTGGGTTTGAGGCCCAATGGCTATGAGCACGCGTGGGAAGCCTCACCTTCAAGGCGCCGGAACGGCGCCTTGGAGTTTGCCTGCGGCCACACTAAGCCGAAAGCGCCCGCTCTCGTTAGATCGCGGAAGCTAAGTGGCTTCAGGCCTGGTTAGTAGCTGCATGGGAGACCGGCTGTGAACCCCAGGTGCTGCAGGCGTTTTTTTGGGTTTGAGGCCCAATGGCTATGAGCACGCGTGGGAAGCCTCACCTTCAAGGCGCCGGAGCGGCGCCTTGGAGTTTGCCTGCGGCCACACTAAGCTGAAAGCGCCCGCTCTCGTCAGATCGCGGAAGCTAAGTGGCTTCAGGCCTGGTTAGTAGCTGCATGGGAGACCGGCTGTGAACCCCAGGTGCTGCAGGCGTTTTTTTGGGTTTGAGGGCCAATGGCCATGAGCACGCGCGGGAAGCCTCACCTTCAAGGCGCCGGAGCGGCGCCATGGAGTTTGCCTGCGGCCACACTAAGCCGAAAGCGCCCGCTCTCGTCAGATCGCGGAAGCTAAGTGGCTTCAGGCCTGGTTAGTAGCTGCATGGTAGACTGGCTGTGAACCCCAGGTGCTGCAGGCGTTTTTCTGGGTTTGAGGCCCAATGGCTATGAGCACGCGTGGGAAGCCTCACCTTCAAGGCGCCGCAACGGCGCCTTGGAGTTTCCCTGCGGCCACACTAAACCGAAAGTGCCCGCTCTCGTCAGATCGCGGAAGCTAAGTGGCTTCAGGCCTGGTTAGTAGCTGCATGGGAGACCGGCTGTGAACCCCAGGTGCTGCAGGCGTTTTTTTTGGGTTTGAGGCCCAATGGCTATGAGCACGCGTGGGAAGCCTCACCTTCAAGGCGCCGGAGCGGCGCATTGGAGTTTGCCTGCGGCCACACTAAGCCGAAAGCGCCCGCTCTCGTCAGATCGCGGAAGCTAAGTGGCTTCAGGCCTGGTTAGTAGCTGCATGGGAGACCGGCTGTGAACCCCAGGTGCTGCAGGCGTTTTTTTGGGTTTGAGGCCCAATGGCTATGAGCACGCGTGAGAAGCCTCACCTTCAAGGCGCCGGAGCGGCGCATTGGAGTTTGCCTGCGGCCACACTAAGCCGAAAGCGCCCGCTCTCGTCAGATCGCGGAAGCTAAGTGGCTTCAGGCCTGGTTAGTAGCTGCATGGGAGACCGGCTGTGAACCCCAGGTGCTGCAGGCGTTTTTTTGGGTTTGAGGCCCAATGGCTATGAGCACGCGTGGGAAGCCTCACCTTCAAGGCGCCGGAACGGCGCTTAGGAGTTTGCCTGCGGCCACACTAAGCCGAAAGTGCCTGCTCTCGTCAGATCGCGGAAGCTAAGTGGCTTCAGGCCTGGTTAGTAGCTGCATGGGAGACCGGCTGTGAACCCCAGGTGCTGCAGGTGTTTTTTTGTGTTTGAGGCCCAATGGCTATGAGCACGCGTGGGAAGCCTCACCTTCAAGGCGCCGGAGCGGCGCCTTGGAGTTTGCCTGCGGCCACACTAAGCCAAAAGCGCCCGCTCTCGTCAGATCGCGGAAGCTAAGTGGCTTCAGGCCTGGTTAGTAGCTGCATGGGAGACCGGCGGTGAACCCCAGGTGCTGCAGGTGTTTTTTTGGGTTTGAGGCCCAATGGCTATGAGCACGCGTGGGAAGCCTCACCTTCAAGGCGCCGGAGCGGCGACTTGGAGTTTGCCTGCGGCCACACTAAGCCGAAAGCGCCTGCTTTCGTCAGATCGCGGAAGCTAAGTGGCTTCAGGCCTGGTTAGTTGCTGCATGGGAGACCGGCTGTGAACTCCAGGTGCTGCAGGCGTTTTTTTGGGTTTGAGGCCCAATGGCTATGAGCACGCGTGGGAAGCCTCACCTTCAAGGCGCCGAAACGGCGCCTTGGAGTTTGCCTGCGGCCACACTAAGCCGAAAGCGCCCGCTCTCGTCAGATCGCGGAAGCTAAGTGGCTTCAGGCCTGGTTAGTAGCTGCATGGGAGTCCGGCTGTGAACCCCAGGTGCTGCAGGCGTTTTTTTGGGTTTGAGGCCCAATGGCTATGAGCACGCGTGGGAAGCCTCACCTTCAAGGCGCCGGAGCGGCGCCATGGAGTTTGCCTGCGGCTACACTAAGCCGAAAGCGCCCGCTCTCGTCAGATCGCGGAAGCTAAGTGGCTTCAGGCCTGGTTAGTAGCTGCATGGGAGACCGGCTGTGAACCCCAGGTGCTGCAGGCGTTTTTTTGGGTTTGAGGCCCAATGGCTATGAGCACGCGTGGGAAGCCTCACCTTCAAGGCGCCGGAGCGGCGCCTTGGAGTTTGCCTGCGGCCACACTAAGCCGAAAGCTCCCGCTCTCGTCAGATCGCGGAAGCTAAGTGGCTTAAGGCCTGGTTAGTTGCTGCGTGGGAGACTGGCTGTGAACTCCAGGTGCTGCAAGCGTTTTTTTGGGTTTGAGGCCCAATGGCTATGAGCACGCGTGGGAAGCCTCACCTTCAAGGCGCCGGAACGGCGCCTTGGAGTATGCCTGCGGCCACACTAAGCCGAAAGCGCCCGCTCTCGTCAGATCGCGGAAGCTAAGTGGCTTCAGGCCTGGTTAGTAGCTGCATGGGAGACCGGCTGTGAACCCCAGGTGCTGCAGGCGTTTTTTTGGGTTTGAGGCCCAATGGCTATGAGCACGCGTGGGAAGCCTCACCTTCAAGGCGCCGGAGCGGCGCCTTGGAGTTTTCCTGCGGCCACACTAAGCCGAAAGCGCCCGCTCTCGTCAGATCGCGGAAGCTAAGTGGCTTCAGGCCTGGTTAGTAGCTGCATGGGAGACCGGCTGTGAACCCCAGGTGCTGCAGGCGTTTTTTTGGGTTTGAGGCCCAATGGCTATGAGCACGCGTGGGAAGCCTCACCTTCAAGGCGCCGAAACGGCGGCTTGGAGTTTACCTGCGGCCACACTAAGCCGAAAGCGCCCGCTCTCGTCAGATCGCGGAAGTTAAGTGGCTTCAGGCCTGGTTAGTAGCTGCATGGGAGACTGGCTGTGAACCCCAGGTGCTGCAGGTGTTTTTTTGGGTTTGAGGCCCAATGGCTATGAGCACGCGTGGGAAGCCTCACCTTCAAGGCGCCGGAGCGGCGCCTTGTAGTTTGCCTGCGGCCACACTAAGCCGAAAGCGCCCGCTCTCGTCAGATCGCGGAAGCTAAGTGGCTTCAGGCCTGGTTAGTTGCTGCATGGGAGACCGGCTGTGAACCCCAGGTGCTGCAGGTGTTTTTTTGGGTTTGAGGCCCAATGGCTATGAGCACGCGTGGGAAGCCTCACCTTCAAGGCGCCGGAGCGGCACCTTGGAGTTTGCCTGCGGCCACACTAAGCCGAAAGCGCCCGCTCTCGTCAGATCGCGGAAGCTAAGTGGCTTCAGGCCTGGTTAGTAGCTGCATTGGAGACCGGCTGTGAACCCCAGGTGCTGCAGGCGTTTTTTTGGGTTTGAGGCCCAATGGCTATGAGCACGCGTGGGAAGCCTCACCTTCAAGGCGCCGGAGCGGCGCTTTGGAGTTTGCCTGCGGCCACACTAAGCCGAAAGCGCCCGCTCTCGTCAGATCGCGGAAGCTAAGTGGCTTCAGGCCTGGTTAGTAGCTGCATGGGAGACCGGCTTTGAACCCCAGGTGCTGCAGGCGTTTTTTTGGGTTTGAGGCCCAATGGCTATGAGCACGCGTGGGAAGCCTCACCTTCAAGGCGCCGGAACGGCGCCTAGGAGATTGCCTGCGGCCACACTAAGCTGAAAGTGCCTGCTCTCGTCAGATCGCGGAAGCTAAGTGGCTTCAGGCCTGGTTAGTAGCTGCATGGGAGACCGGCTGTGAACCCCAGGTGCTGCAGGCGTTTTTTTGGGTTTGAGGCCCAATGGCTATGAGCACGCGTGGGAAGCCTCACCTTCAAGGCGCCGGAGCGGCGCCTTGGAGTTTGCCTGCGGCCACACTAAACCAAAAGCGCCCGCTCTCGTCAGATCGCGGAAGCTAAGTGGCTTTAGGCCTGGTTAGTAGCTGCATGGGAGACCGGCGGTGAACCCCAGGTGCTGCAGGCGTTTTTTTGGGTTTGAGGCCCAATGGCTATGAGCACGCGTGGGAAGCCTCACCTTCAAGGCGCCGGAGCGGCGCCTTGGAGTTTGCCTGCGGCCACACTAAGCCGAAAGCGCCCGCTCTCGTCAGATCGCGGAAGCTAAGTGGCTTCAGGCCTGGTTAGTTGCTGCATGGGAGACCGGCTGTGAACTCCAGGTGCTGCAGGCGTTTTTTTGGGTTTGAGGCCCAATGGCTATGAGCACGCGTGGGAAGCCTCACCTTCAAGGCGCCGAAACGGCGCTTTAAGAGTTTGCCTGCGGCCACACTAAGCCGAAAGCGCCCGCTCTCGTCAGATCGCGTAAGCTAAGTGGCTTCAGGCCTGGTTAGTAGCTGCATGGGAGACCGGCTGTGAACCCCAGGTGCTGCAGGTGTTTTTTTGGGTTTGAGGCCCAATGGCTATGAGCACGCGTGGGAAGCCTCACCTTCAAGGCGCCGGAGCGGCGCCATGGAGTTTGCCTGCGGCTACACTAAGCCGAAAGCGCCCGCTCTCGTCAGATCGCGGAAGCTAAGTGGCTTCAGGCCTGGTTAGTAGCTGCATGGGAGACCGCCTGTGAACCCCAGGTGCTGCAGGCGTTTTTTTGGGTTTGAGGCCCAATGGCTATGAGCACGCGTGGGAAGCCTCACCTTCAAGGCGCCGGAGCGGCGCCTTGGAGTTTGCCTGCGGCCACACTAAGCCGAAAACGCCCGCTCTCGTCAGATCGCGGAAGCTAAGTGGCTTAAGGCCTGGTAATTTGCTGCATGGGAGACCGGCTGTGAACTCCAGGTGCTGCAGGCGTTTTTTTGGGTTTGAGGCCCAATGGCTATGAGCACGCGTGGGAAGCCTCACCTTCAAGGCGCTGGAACGGCGCCTTGGAGTATGCCTGCGGCCACACTAAGCCGAAAGCGCCCGCTCTCGTCAGATCGCGGAAGCTAAGTGGCTTCAGGCCTGGTTAGTAGCTGGATGGGAGACCGGCTGTGAACCCCAGGTGCTGCAGGCGCTTTTTTGGGTTTGAGGCCCAATGGCTATGAGCACGCGTGGGAAGCCTCACCTTCAAGGCGCCGGAACGGCGCCTTGGAGTTTGCCTGCGGCCACACTAAGCCGAAAGCGCCCGCTCTCGTCAGAGCGCGGAAGCTAAGTGTCTTCAGGCCTGGTTAGTAGCTGCATGGGAGACCGGCTGTGAACCCCAGGTGCTGCAGGCGTTTTTTTGGATTTGAGGCCCAATGGCTATGAGCACGCGTGGGAAGCCTCACCTTCAAGGCGCCGGAGCGGCGCCTTGGAGTTTTCCTGCGGCCACACTAAGCCGAAAGCGGCCGCTCTCGTCAGATCGCGGAAGCTAAGTGGCTTCAGGCCTGGTTAGTAGCGGCATGGGAGACCGGCTGTGAACCCCAGGTGCTGCAGGTGTTTTTTTGGGTTTGAGGCCCAATGGCTATGAGCACGCGTGGGAAGCCTCACCTTCAAGGCGCCGGAGCGGCGCCTTGGAGTTTGCCTGCGGCCACACTAAGCCGAAAGCGCCCGCTCTCGTCAGATCGCGGAAGCTAAGTGGCTTCAGGCCTGGTTAGTAGCTGAATGGGAGACCGGCTGTGAACCCCAGGTGCTGCAGGTGTTTTTTTGGGTTTGAGGCCCAATGGCTATGAGCACGCGTGGGAAGCCTCACCTTCAAGGCGCCGGAACGGCGCCTTGGAGTTTGCCTGCGGCCACACTAAGCCGAAAGCGCCCGCTCTCGTTAGATCGCGGAAGCTAAGTGGCTTCAGGCCTGGTTAGTAGCTGCATGGGAGACCGGCTGTGAACCCCAGGTGCTGCAGGCGTTTTTTTTGGGTTTGAGGCCCAATGGCTATGAGCACGCGTGGGAAGCCTCACCTTCAAGGCGCCGGAGCGGCGCCTTGGAGTTTGCCTGCGGCCACACTAAGCTGAAAGCGCCCGCTCTCGTCAGATCGCGGAAGCTAAGTGGCTTCAGGCCTGGTTAGTAGCTGCATGGGAGACCGGCTGTGAACCCCAGGTGCTGCAGGCGTTTTTTTGGGTTTGAGGGCCAATGGCCATGAGCACGCGCGGGAAGCCTCACCTTCAAGGCGCCGGAGCGGCGCCATGGAGTTTGCCTGCGGCCACACTAAGCCGAAAGCGCCCGCTCTCGTCAGATCGCGGAAGCTAAGTGGCTTCAGGCCTGGTTAGTAGCTGCATGGTAGACTGGCTGTGAACCCCAGGTGCTGCAGGCGTTTTTCTGGGTTTGAGGCCCAATGGCTATGAGCACGCGTGGGAAGCCTCACCTTCAAGGCGCCGCAACGGCGCCTTGGAGTTTCCCTGCGGCCACACTAAACCGAAAGTGCCCGCTCTCGTCAGATCGCGGAAGCTAAGTGGCTTCAGGCCTGGTTAGTAGCTGCATGGGAGACCGGCTGTGAACCCCAGGTGCTGCAGGCGTTTTTTTGGGTTTGAGGCCCAATGGCTATGAGCACGCGTGGGAAGCCTCACCTTCAAGGCGCCGGAGCGGCGCATTGGAGTTTGCCTGCGGCCACACTAAGCCGAAAGCGCCCGCTCTCGTCAGATCGCGGAAGCTAAGTGGCTTCAGGCCTGGTTAGTAGCTGCATGGGAGACCGGCTGTGAACCCCAGGTGCTGCAGGCGTTTTTTTGGGTTTGAGGCCCAATGGCTATGAGCACGCGTGAGAAGCCTCACCTTCAAGGCGCCGGAGCGGCGCATTGGAGTTTGCCTGCGGCCACACTAAGCCGAAAGCGCCCGCTCTCGTCAGATCGCGGAAGCTAAGTGGCTTCAGGCCTGGTTAGTAGCTGCATGGGAGACCGGCTGTGAACCCCAGGTGCTGCAGGCGTTTTTTTGGGTTTGAGGCCCAATGGCTATGAGCACGCGTGGGAAGCCTCACCTTCAAGGCGCCGGAACGGCGCTTAGGAGTTTGCCTGCGGCCACACTAAGCCGAAAGTGCCTGCTCTCGTCAGATCGCGGAAGCTAAGTGGCTTCAGGCCTGGTTAGTAGCTGCATGGGAGACCGGCTGTGAACCCCAGGTGCTGCAGGTGTTTTTTTGTGTTTGAGGCCCAATGGCTATGAGCACGCGTGGGAAGCCTCACCTTCAAGGCGCCGGAGCGGCGCCTTGGAGTTTGCCTGCGGCCACACTAAGCCAAAAGCGCCCGCTCTCGTCAGATCGCGGAAGCTAAGTGGCTTCAGGCCTGGTTAGTAGCTGCATGGGAGACCGGCGGTGAACCCCAGGTGCTGCAGGCGTTTTTTTGGGTTTGAGGCCCAATGGCTATGAGCACGCGTGGGAAGCCTCACCTTCAAGGCGCCGGAGCGGCGACTTGGAGTTTGCCTGCGGCCACACTAAGCCGAAAGCGCCCGCTTTCGTCAGATCGCGGAAGCTAAGTGGCTTCAGGCCTGGTTAGTTGCTGCATGGGAGACCGGCTGTGAACTCCAGGTGCTGCAGGCGTTTTTTTGGGTTTGAGGCCCAATGGCTATGAGCACGCGTGGGAAGCCTCACCTTCAAGGCGCCGAAACGGCGCCTTGGAGTTTGCCTGCGGCCACACTAAGCCGAAAGCGCCCGCTCTCGTCAGATCGCGGAAGCTAAGTGGCTTCAGGCCTGGTTAGTAGCTGCATGGGAGTCCGGCTGTGAACCCCAGGTGCTGCAGGCGTTTTTTTTGGGTTTGAGGCCCAATGGCTATGAGCACGCGTGGGAAGCCTCACCTTCAAGGCGCCGGAGCGGCGCCATGGAGTTTGCCTGCGGCTACACTAAGCCGAAAGCGCCCGCTCTCGTCAGATCGCGGAAGCTAAGTGGCTTCAGGCCTGGTTAGTAGCTGCATGGGAGACCGGCTGTGAACCCCAGGTGCTGCAGGCGTTTTTTTGGGTTTGAGGCCCAATGGCTATGAGCACGCGTGGGAAGCCTCACCTTCAAGGCGCCGGAGCGGCGCCTTGGAGTTTGCCTGCGGCCACACTAAGCCGAAAGCGCCCGCTCTCGTCAGATCGCGGAAGCTAAGTGGCTTAAGGCCTGGTTAGTTGCTGCGTGGGAGACTGGCTGTGAACTCCAGGTGCTGCAAGCGTTTTTTTGGGTTTGAGGCCCAATGGCTATGAGCACGCGTGGGAAGCCTCACCTTCAAGGCGCCGGAACGGCGCCTTGGAGTATGCCTGCGGCCACACTAAGCCGAAAGCGCCCGCTCTCGTCAGATCGCGGAAGCTAAGTGGCTTCAGGCCTGGTTAGTAGCTGCATGGGAGACCGGCTGTGAACCCCAGGTGCTGCAGGCGTTTTTTTGGGTTTGAGGCCCAATGGCTATGAGCACGCGTGGGAAGCCTCACCTTCAAGGCGCCGGAGCGGCGCCTTGGAGTTTTCCTGCGGCCACACTAAGCCGAAAGCGCCCGCTCTCGTCAGATCGCGGAAGCTAAGTGGCTTCAGGCCTGGTTAGTAGCTGCATGGGAGACCGGCTGTGAACCCCAGGTGCTGCAGGCGTTTTTTTGGGTTTGAGGCCCAATGGCTATGAGCACGCGTGGGAAGCCTCACCTTCAAGGCGCCGAAACGGCGGCTTGGAGTTTACCTGCGGCCACACTAAGCCGAAAGCGCCCGCTCTCGTCAGATCGCGGAAGTTAAGTGGCTTCAGGCCTGGTTAGTAGCTGCATGGGAGACTGGCTGTGAACCCCAGGTGCTGCAGGTGTTTTTTTGGGTTTGAGGCCCAATGGCTGTGAGCACGCGTGGGAAGCCTCACCTTCAAGGCGCCGGAGCGGCGCCTTGTAGTTTGCCTGCGGCCACACTAAGCCGAAAGCGCCCGCTCTCGTCAGATCGCGGAAGCTAAGTGGCTTCAGGCCTGGTTAGTTGCTGCATGGGAGACCGGCTGTGAACCCCAGGTGCTGCAGGTGTTTTTTTGGGTTTGAGGCCCAATGGCTATGAGCACGCGTGGGAAGCCTCACCTTCAAGGCGCCGGAGCGGCACCTTGGAGTTTGCCTGCGGCCACACTAAGCCGAAAGCGCCCGCTCTCGTCAGATCGCGGAAGCTAAGTGGCTTCAGGCCTGGTTAGTAGCTGCATTGGAGACCGGCTGTGAACCCCAGGTGCTGCAGGCGTTTTTTTTGGGTTTGAGGCCCAATGGCTATGAGCACGCGTGGGAAGCCTCACCTTCAAGGCGCCGGAGCGGCGCTTTGGAGTTTGCCTGCGGCCACACTAAGCCGAAAGCGCCCGCTCTCGTCAGATCACGGAAGCTAAGTGGCTTCAGGCCTGGTTAGTAGCTGCATGGGAGACCGGCTTTGAACCCCAGGTGCTGCAGGCGTTTTTTTGGGTTTGAGGCCCAATGGCTATGAGCACGCGTGGGAAGCCTCACCTTCAAGGCGCCGGAACGGCGCCTAGGAGATTGCCTGCGGCCACACTAAGCTGAAAGTGCCTGCTCTCGTCAGATCGCGGAAGCTAAGTGGCTTCAGGCCTGGTTAGTAGCTGCATGGGAGACCGGCTGTGAACCCCAGGTGCTGCAGGCGTTTTTTTGGGTTTGAGGCCCAATGGCTATGAGCACGCGTGGGAAGCCTCACCTTCAAGGCGCCGGAGCGGCGCCTTGGAGTTTGCCTGCGGCCACACTAAACCAAAAGCGCCCGCTCTCGTCAGATCGCGGAAGCTAAGTGGCTTTAGGCCTGGTTAGTAGCTGCATGGGAGACCGGCGGTGAACCCCAGGTGCTGCAGGCGTTTTTTTGGGTTTGAGGCCCAATGGCTATGAGCACGCGTGGGAAGCCTCACCTTCAAGGCTCCAGAACGGCGCCTAGGAGTTTGCCTGCGGCCACACTAAGCCGAAAGCGCCCGCTCTCGTCAGATCGCGGAAGCTAAGTGGCTTCAGGCCTGGTTAGTAGCTGCATGGGAGACCGGCTGTGAACCCCAGGTGCTGCAGGCGTTTTTTTGGGTTTGAGGCCCAATGGCTATGAGCACGCGTGGGAAGCCTCACCTTCAAGGCGCCGGAGCGGCGCCATGGAGTTTGCCTGCGGCTACACTAAGCCGGAAGCGCCCGCTCTCGTCAGATCGCGGAAGCTAAGTGGCTTCAGGCCTGGTTAGTAGCTGCATGGGAGACCGGCTGTGAACCCCAGGTGCTGCAGGCGTTTTTTTTGGGTTTGAGGCCCAATGGCTATGAGCACGCGTGGGAAGCCTCACCTTCAAGGCGCCGAAACGGCGCTTTGGAGTTTGCCTGCGGCCACACTAAGCCGAAAGCGCCCGCTCTCGTCAGATCGCGTAAGCTAAGTGGCTTCAGGCCTGGTTAGTAGCTGCATGGGAGACCGGCTGTGAACCCCAGGTGCTGCAGGTGTTTTTTTGGGTTTGAGGCCCAATGGCTATGAGCACGCGTGGGAAGCCTCACCTTCAAGGCGCCGGAGCGGCGCCATGGAGTTTGCCTGCGGCTACACTAAGCCGAAAGCGCCCGCTCTCGTCAGATCGCGGAAGCTAAGTAGCTTCAGGCCTGGTTAGTAGCTGCATGGGAGACCGGCTGTGAACCCCAGGTGCTGCAGGCGTTTTTTTGGGTTTGAGGCCCAATGGCTATGAGCACGCGTGGGAAGCCTCACCTTCAAGGCGCCGGAGCGGCGCCTTGGAGTTTGCCTGCGGCCACACTAAGCCGAAAGCGCCCGCTCTCGTCAGATCGCGGAAGCTAAGTGGCTTAAGGCCTGGTAAGTTGCTGCATGGGAGACCGGCTGTGAACTCCAGGTGCTGCAGGCGTTTTTTTTGGGTTTGAGGCCCAATGGCTATGAGCACGCGTGGGAAGCCTCACCTTCAAGGCGCCGGAGCGGCGCCTTGGAGTTTGCCTGCGGCCACACTAAGCCGAAAGCGCCCGCTCTCGTCAGATCGCGGAAGCTAAGTGGCTTCAGGCCTGGTTAGTAGCTGCATGGGAGACCGGCTGTGAACCCCAGGTGCTGCAGGCGCTTTTTTGGGTTTGAGGCCCAATGGCTATGAGCACGCGTGGGGAGCCTCACCTTCAAGGCGCCGGAACGGCGCCTTGGAGTTTGCCTGCGGCCACACTAAGCCGAAAGCGCCCGCTCTCGTCAGAGCGCGGAAGCTAAGTGGCTTCAGGCCTGGTTAGTAGCTGCATGGGAGACCGGCTGTGAACCCCAGGTGCTGCAGGCGTTTTTTTTGGATTTGAGGCCCAATGGCTATGAGCACGCGTGGGAAGCCTCACCTTCAAGGCGCCGGAGCGGCGCCTTGGAGTTTTCCTGCGGCCACACTAAGCCGAAAGCGCCCGCTCTCGTCAGATCGCGGAAGCTAAGTGGCTTCAGG
The DNA here is from genome assembly GCF_040937935.1 of Hyperolius riggenbachi. Classification (NCBI taxonomy): domain Eukaryota; kingdom Metazoa; phylum Chordata; class Amphibia; order Anura; family Hyperoliidae; genus Hyperolius; species Hyperolius riggenbachi. Next base: position 140,124,903 of record NC_090647.1, on the reverse strand, counting down.
CCTGGTTAGTAGCTGCATGGGAGACCGGCTGTGAACCCCAGGTGCTGCAGGTGTTTTTTTGGGTTTGAGGCCCAATGGCTATGAGCACGCGTGGGAAGCCTCACCTTCAAGGCGCCGGAACGGCGCCTTGGAGCTTGCCTGCGGCCACACTAAGCCGAAAGCGCCCGCTCTCATCAGATCGCGCAAGCTAAGTGGCTTCAGGCCTGGTTAGTAGCTGCATGGGAGACCGGCTGTGAACCCCAGGTGCTGCAGGCGTTTTTTTGGGTTTGAGGCCCAATGGCTATGAGCACGCGTGGGAAGCCTCACCTTCAAGGCGCCGGAGCGGCGCCTTGGAGTTTGCCTGCGGCCACACTAAGCCGAAAGCGCCCGCTCTCGTCAGATCGCGGAAGCTAAGTGGCTTCAGGCCTGGTTAGTAGCTGAATGGGAGACCGGCTGTGAACCCCAGGTGCTGCAGGTGTTTTTTTGGGTTTGAGGCCCAATGGCTATGAGCACGCGTGGGAAGCCTCACCTTCAAGGCGCCGGAACGGCGCCTTGGAGCTTGCCTGCGGCCACACTAAGCCGAAAGCGCCCGCTCTCATCAGATCGCGCAAGTTAAGTGGCTTCAGGCCTGGTTAGTAGCTGCATGGGAGACCGGCTGTGAACCCCAGGTGCTGCAGGCGTTTTTTTGGGTTTGAGGCCCAATGGCTATGAGCACGCGTGGGAAGCCTCACCTTCAAGGCGCCGGAGCGGCGCCTTGGAGTTTGCCTGCGGCCACACTAAGCCGAAAGCGCCCGCTCTCGTTAGATCGCGGAAGCTAAGTGGCTTCAGGCCTGGTTAGTAGCTGCATGGGAGACTGGCTGTGAACCCCAGGTGCTGCAGGCGATTTTTTGAGTTTGAGGCCCAATGGCTATGAGCACGCGTGGGAAGCCTCACCTTCAAGGCGCCGGAGCGGCGCCTTGGAGTTTGCCTGCGGCCACACTAAGCTGAAAGCGCCCGCTCTCGTCAGATCGCGGAAGCTAAGTGGCTTCAGGCCTGGTAAGTAGCTGCATGGGAGACCAGCTGTGAACCCCAGGTGCTGCAGGCGTTTTTTTGGGTTTGAGGGCCAATGGCTATGAGCACGCGCGGGAAGCCTCACCTTCAAGGCGCCGGAGCGGCGCCATGGAGCTTTCCTGCGGCCACACTAAGCCGAAAGCGCCCGCTCTCGTCAGATCGCGGAAGCTAAGTGGCTTCAGGCCTGGTTAGTAGCTGCATGGGAGACTGGCTGTGAACCCCAGGTGCTGCAGGCGTTTTTTTGGGTTTGAGGCCCAATGGCTATGAGCACGCGTGGGAAGCCTCACCTTCAAGGCGCCGCAACGGCGCCTTAGAGTTTCCCTGCGGCCACACTAAACCGAAAGTGCCCGCTCTCGTCAGATCGCGGAAGCTAAGTGGCTTCAGGCCTGGTTAGTAGCTGCATGGGAGACCGGCTGTGAACCCCAGGTGCTGCAGGCGTTTTTTTTGGGTTTGAGGCCCAATGGCTATGAGCACGCGTGTGAAGCCTCACCTTCAAGGCGCCGGAGCGGCGCCTTGGAGTTTGCCTGCGGCCACACTAAGCCGAAAGCGCCCGCTCTCGTCAGATCGCGGAAGCTAAGTGGTTTCAGGCCTGGTTAGTAGCTGCATGGGAGACCGGCTGTGAACCCCAGGTGCTGCAGGCGTTTTTTTGGGTTTGAGGCCCAATGGCTATGAGCACGCGTGGGAAGCCTCACCTTCAAGGCGCCGGAGCGGCGCATTGGAGTTTGCCTGCGGCCACACTAAGCCGAAAGCGCCCGCTCTCGTCAGATCGCGGAAGCTAAGTGGCTTCAGGCCTGGTTAGTAGCTGCATGGGAGACCGGCTGTGAACCCCAGGTGCTACAGGCGTTTTTTTGGGTTTGAGGCCCAATGGCTATGAGCACGCGTGGGAAGCCTCACCTTCAAGGCGCCGGAACGGCGCTTAGGAGTTTGCCTGCGGCCACACTAAGCCGAAAGTGCCTGCTCTCGTCAGATCGCGGAAGCTAAGTGGCTTCAGGCCTGGTTAGTAGCTGCGTGGGAGACCGGCTGTGAACCCCAGGTGCTGCAGGTGTTTTTTTGTGTTTGAGGCCCAATGGCTATGAGCACGCGTGGGAAGCCTCACCTTCAAGGCGCCGGAGCGGCGCCTTGGAGTTTGCCTGCGGCCACACTAAGCCAAAAGCGCCCGCTCTCGTCAGATCACGGAAGGTAAGTGGCTTCAGGCCTGGTTAGTAGCTGCATGGGAGACCGGCGGTGAACCCCAGGTGCTGCAGGCGTTTTTTTTGGGTTTGAGGCCCAATGGCTATGAGCACGCGTGGGAAGCCTCACCTTCAAGGCGCCAGAACGGCGCCTTGGAGTTTGCCTGTGGCCACACTAAGACGAAAGCGCCTGCTCTCGTCAGATCGTGGAAGCTAAGTGGCTTCAGGCCTGGTTAGTAGCTGCATGGGAGACCGGCGGTGAACTCCAGGTGCTGCAGGCGTTTTTTTGGGTTTGAGGCCCAATGGCTATGAGCACGCGTGGGAAGCCTCACCTTCAAGGCACCAGAACGGCGCCTTGGAGTTTGCCTGCGACCACACTAAGCCGAAAGCGCCCGCTCTCGTCAGATCGCGGAAGCTAAGTGGCTTCAGGCCTGGTTAGTAGCTGCATGGGAGACCGGCTGTGAACCCCAGGTGCTGCAGGCGTTTTTTTGGGTTTGAGGCCCAATGGCTATGAGCACGCGTGGAAAGCCTCACCTTCAAGGCGCCGGAGCGGCGCCTTGCAGTTTGCCTGCGGCCACACTAAGCCGAAAGCGCCCGCTCTCGTCAGATCGCGGAAGCTGAGTGGCTTCAGGCCTGGTTAGTAGCTGCATGGGAGACCGGCTGTGAACCCCAGGTGCTGCAGGCGTTTTTTTGGGTTTGAGGCCCAATGGCTATGAGCACGCGTGGGAAGCCTCACCTTCAAGGCGCCGGAGCGGCGCCTTGGAGTTTGCCTGCGGCCACACTAAACCAAAAGCGCCCGCTCTCGTCAGATCGCGGAAGCTAAGTGGCTTCAGGCCTGGTTAGTAGCTGCATGGGAGACCGGCGGTGAACCCCAGGTGCTGCAGGCGTTTTTTTGGGTTTGAGGCCCAATGGCTATGAGCACGCGTGGGAAGCCTCACCTTCAAGGCACCAGAACGGCGCCTTGGAGTTTGCCTGCGGCCACACTAAGCCGAAAGCGCCCGCTCTTGTCAGATCGCGGAAGCTAAGTGGCTTCAGGCCTGGTTAGTAGCTGCATGGGAGACCGGCTGTGAACCCCAGGTGCTGCAGGCGTTTTTTTTGGGTTTGAGGCCCAATGGCTATGAGCACGCGTGGGAAGCCTCACCTTCAAGGCGCCGGAGCGGCGCCATGGAGTTTGCCTGCGGCTACACTAAGCCAAAAGCGCCCGCTCTCGTCAGATCGCGGAAGCTAAGTGGCTTCAGGCCTGGTTAGTAGCTGCATGGGAGACCGGCTGTGAACCCCAGGTGCTGCAGGCGTTTTTTTTGGGTTTGAGGCCCAATGGCTATGAGCACGCGTGGGAAGCCTCACCTTCAAGGCGCCGGAGCGGCGCCTTGGAGTTTGCCTGCGGCCACACTAAGCCGAAAGCGCCCGCTCTCGTCAGATCGCGGAAGCTAAGTGGCTTCAGGCCTGGTTAGTTGCTGCATGGGAGACCGGCTGTGAACTCCAGGTGCTGCAGGCGTTTTTTTGGGTTTGAGGCCCAATGGCTATGAGCACGCTTGGGAAGCCTCACCTTCAAGGCGCCGAAACGGCGCTTTAAGAGTTTGCCTGCGGCCACACTAAGCCGAAAGCGCCCGCTCTCGTCAGATCGCGTAAGCTAAGTGGCTTCAGGCCTGGTTAGTAGCTGCATGGGAGACCGGCTGTGAACCCCAGGTGCTGCAGGTGTTTTTTTGGGTTTGAGGCCCAATGGCTATGAGCACGCGTGGGAAGCCTCACCTTCAAGGCGCCGGAGCGGCGCCATGGAGTTCGCCTGCGGCTACACTAAGCCGAAAGCGCCCGCTCTCGTCAGATCGCGGAAGCTAAGTGGCTTCAGGCCTGGTTAGTAGCTGCATGGGAGACCGGCTGTGAACCCCAGGTGCTGCAGGCGTTTTTTTTGGGTTTGAGGCCCAATGGCTATGAGCACGCGTGGGAAGCCTCACCTTCAAGGCGCCGGAGCGGCGCCTTGGAGTTTGCCTGCAGCCACAATAAGCCGAAAGCGCCCGCTCTCGTCAGATCGCGGAAGCTAAGTGGCTTAAGGCCTGGTAATTTGCTGCATGGGAGACCGGCTGTGAACTCCAGGTGCTGCAGGCGTTTTTTTGGGTTTGAGGCCCAATGGCTATGAGCACGCGTGGGAAGCCTCACCTTCAAGGCGCTGGAACGGCGCCTTGGAGTATGCCTGCGGCCACACTAAGCCGAAAGCGCCCGCTCTCGTCAGATCGCGGAAGCTAAGTGGCTTCAGGCCTGGTTAGTAGCTGCATGGGAGACCGGCTGTGAACCCCAGGTGCTGCAGGCGCTTTTTTGGGTTTGAGGCCCAATGGCTATGAGCACGCGTGGGAAGCCTCACCTTCAAGGCGCCGGAGCGGCGCCTTGGAGTTTTCCTGCGGCCACACTAAGCCGAAAGCGCCCGCTCTCGTCAGATCGCGGAAGCTAAGTGGCTTCAGGCCTGGTTAGTAGCTGCATGGGAGACCGGCTGTGAACCCCAGGTGCTGCAGGTGTTTTTTTGGGTTTGAGGCCCAATGGCTATGAGCACGCGTGGGAAGCCTCACCTTCAAGGCGCCGGAACGGCGCCTTGGAGTTTTCCTGCGGCCACACTAAGCCGAAAGCGCCCGCTCTCGTCAGATCGCGGAAGCTAAGTGGCTTCAGGCCTGGTTAGTAGCGGCATGGGAGACCGGCTGTGAACCCCAGGTGCTGCAGGTGTTTTTTTGGGTTTGAGGCCCAATGGCTATGAGCACGCGTGGGAAGCCTCACCTTCAAGGCGCCGGAGCGGCGCCTTGGAGTTTGCCTGCGGCCACACTAAGCCGAAAGCGCCCGCTCTCGTCAGATCGCGGAAGCTAAGTGGCTTCAGGCCTGGTTAGTAGCTGAATGGGAGACCGGCTGTGAACCCCAGGTGGTGCAGGTGTTTTTTTGGGTTTGAGGCCCAATGGCTATGAGCACGCGTGGGAAGCCTCACCTTCAAGGCGCCGGAACGGCGCCTTGGAGTTTGCCTGCGGCCACACTAAGCCGAAAGCGCCCGCTCTCGTTAGATCGCGGAAGCTAAGTGGCTTCAGGCCTGGTTAGTAGCTGCATGGGAGACCGGCTGTGAACCCCAGGTGCTGCAGGCGTTTTTTTGGGTTTGAGGCCCAATGGCTATGAGCACGCGTGGGAAGCCTCACCTTCAAGGCGCCGGAGCGGCGCCTTGGAGTTTGCCTGCGGCCACACTAAGCTGAAAGCGCCCGCTCTCGTCAGATCGCGGAAGCTAAGTGGCTTCAGGCCTGGTTAGTAGCTGCATGGGAGACCGGCTGTGAACCCCAGGTGCTGCAGGCGTTTTTTTGGGTTTGAGGGCCAATGGCTATGAGCACGCGCGGGAAGCCTCACCTTCAAGGCGCCGGAGCGGCGCCATGGAGTTTGCCTGCGGCCACACTGAGCCGAAAGCGCCCGCTCTCGTCAGATCGCGGAAGCTAAGTGGCTTCAGGCCTGGTTAGTAGCTGCATGGGAGACTGGCTGTGAACCCCAGGTGCTGCAGGCGTTTTTTTGGGTTTGAGGCCCAATGGCTATGAGCACGCGTGGGAAGCCTCACCTTCAAGGCGCCGGAGCGGCGCCATGAAGTTTGCCTGCGGCTACACTAAGCCGAAAGCGTCAGATCGCGGAAGCTAAGTGGCTTCAGGCCTGGTTAGTAGCTGCATGGGAGACCGGCTGTGAACCCCAGGTGCTGCAGGCGTTTTTTTGGGTTTGAGGCCCAATGGCTATGAGCACGCGTGGGAAGCCTCACCTTCAAGGCGCCGGAGCGGCGCTTTGGAGTTTGCCTGCGGCCACACTAAGCCGAAAGCGCCCGCTCTCGTCAGATCGCGGAAGCTAAGTGGCTTCAGGCCTGGTTAGTAGCTGCATGGGAGACCGGCTGTGAACCCCAGGTGCTGCAGGCGTTTTTTTGGGTTTGAGGCCCAATGGCTATGAGCACGCGTGGGAAGCCTCACCTTCAAGGCGCCGGAACGGCGCCTTGGAGTTTGCCTGCGGCCACACTAAGCCGAAAGCGCCTGCTTTCGTTAGATAGCGGAAGCTAAGTGGCTTCAGGCCTGGTTAGTAGCGGCATGGGAGACCGGCTGTGAACCCCAGGTGCTGCAGGTGTTTTTTTGGGTTTGAGGCCCAATGGCTATGAGCACGTGTGGGAAGCCTCACCTTCAAGGCGCCGGAACGGCGCCTTGGAGTTTGCCTGCGGCCACACTAAGCCGAAGGCGCCCGCTCTCATCAGATCGCGCAAGCTAAGTGGCTTCAGGCCTGGTTAGTAGCTGCATGGGACACCGGCTGTGAACCCCAGGTACTGCAGGCGTTTTTTTGGGTTTGAGGCCCAATGGCTATGAGCACGCGTGGGAAGCCTCACCTTCAAGGCGCCGGAGCGGCGCCTTGGAGTTTGTCTGCGGCCACACTAAGCCGAAAGCGCCCGCTCTCGTCAGATCGCGGAAGCTAAGTGGCTTCAGGCCTGGTTAGTAGCTGCATGGGAGACCGGCTGTGAACCCCAGGTGCTGCAGGCGTTTTTTTTGGGTTTGAGGCCCAATGGCTATGAGCACGCGTGGGAAGCCTCACCTTCAAGGCGCCGAAGCGGCGCCTTGGAGTTTGCCTGCGGCCACACTAAGCCGAAAGCGCCCGCACTCGTCAGATCGCGGAAGCTAAGTGGCTTCAGGCCTGGTTAGTAGCTGAATGGGAGACCGGCTGTGAACCCCAGGTGCTGCAGGTGTTTTTTTGGGTTTGAGGCCCAATGGCTATGAGCACGCGTGGGAAGCCTCACCTTCAAGGCGCCGGAACAGCGCCTTGGAGTTTGCCTGCGGCCACACTAAGCCGAAAGCGCCCGCTCTCGTTAGATCGCGGAAGCTAAGTGGCTTCAGGCCTGGTTAGTAGCTGCAAGGGATACCGGCTGTGAACCCCAGGTGCTGCAGGCGATTTTTTTGGGTTTGAGGCCCAATGGCTATGAGCACGCGTGGGAAGCCTCACCTTCAAGGCGCCGGAACGGCGCCTTGGAGTTTGCCTGCGGCCACACTAAGCCGAAAGCGCCCGCTCTCGTCAGATCACGGAAGCTAAGTGGCTTCAGGCCTGGTTAGTAGCTGAATGGGAGACCGGCTGTGAACCCCAGGTGCTGCAGGCGGTTTTTTGGGTTTGAGGCCCAATGGCTATGAGCACGCGTGTGAAGCCTCACCTTCAAGGCGCCGGAGCGGCGCCTTAGAGTTTGCCTGCGGCCACACTAAGCCGAAAGCGCCCGCTCTCGTCAGATCGCGGAAGCTAAGTGGTTTCAGGCCTGGTTAGTAGCTGCATGGGAGACCGGCTGTGAACCCCAGGTGCTGCAGGCGTTTTTTTGGGTTTGAGGCCCAATGGCTATGAGCATGCGTGGGAAGCCTCACCTTCAAGGCGCCGGAGCGGCGCTTTGGAGTTTGCCTGCGGCCACACTAAGCCGAAAGCGCCCGCTCTCGTCAGATCGCGGAAGCTAAGTGGCTTCAGGCCTGGTTAGTAGCTGCATGGGAGACCGGCTGTGAACCCCAGGTGCTGCAGGCGTTTTTTTGGGTTTGAGGCCCAATGGCTATGAGCACGCGTGGGAAGCCTCACCTTCAAGGCGCCGGAGCGGCGCCTTGGAGTTTGTCTGCGGCCACACTAAGCCGAAAGCGCCCGCTCTCGTCAGATCGCGGAAGCTAAGTGGCTTCAGGCCTGGTTAGTAGCTGCATGGGAGACCGGCTGTGAACCCCAGGTGCTGCAGGCGTTTTTTTGGGTTTGAGGCCCAATGGCTATGAGCACGCGTGGGAAGCCTCACCTTCAAGGCGCCGGAGCGGCGCCTTAGAGTTTGCCTGCGGCCACACTAAGCCGAAAGCGCCCGCTCTCGTCAGATCGCGGAAGCTAAGTGGTTTCAGGCCTGGTTAGTAGCTGCATGGGAGACCGGCTGTGAACCCCAGGTGCTGCAGGTGTTTTTTTGGGTTTGAGGCCCAATGGCTATGAGCATGCGTGGGAAGCCTCACCTTCAAGGCGCCGGAGCGGCGCTTTGGAGTTTGCCTGCGGCCACACTAAGCCGAAAGCGCCCGCTCTCGTCAGATCGCGGAAGCTAAGTGGCTTCAGGCCTGGTTAGTAGCTGCATGGGAGACCGGCTGTGAACCCCAGGTGCTGCAGGTGTTTTTTTGGGTTTGAGGCCCAATGGCTATGAGCACGCGTGGGAAGCCTCACCTTCAAGGCGCCAGAACGGCGCCTTGGAGTTTGCCTGCGGCCACACTAAGCCGAAAGCGCCCGCTCTCGTCAGATCGCGGAAGCTAAGTGGCTTCAGGCCTGGTTAGTAGCTGCATGGGAGACCGGCTGTGAACCCCAGGTGCTGCAGGCGTTTTTTTGGGTTTGAGGCCCAATGGCTATGAGCACGCGTGGGAAGCCTCACCTTCAAGGCGCCGGAGCGGCGCCATGGAGTTTGCCTGCGGCTACACTAAGCCGAAAGCGCCCGCTCTCGTCAGATCGCGGAAGCTAAGTGGCTTCAGGCCTGGTTAGTAGCTGCATGGGAGACCGGCTGTGAACCCCAGGTGCTGCAGGCGTTTTTTTGGGTTTGAGGCCCAATGGCTATGAGCACGCGTGGGAAGCCTCACCTTCAAGGCGCCGGAACGGCGCCTTGGAGTTTGCCTGCGGCCACACTAAGCCGAAGGCGCCCGCTCTCATCAGATCGCGCAAGCTAAGTGGCTTCAGGCCTGGTTAGTAGCTGCATGGGACACCGGCTGTGAACCCCAGGTGCTGCAGGTGTTTTTTTGGGTTTGAGGCCCAATGGCTATGAGCACGCGTGGGAAGCCTCACCTTCAAGGCGCCGGAACGGCGCCTTGGAGTTTGCCTGCGGCCACACTAAGCCGAAAGCGCCCGCTCTCGTTAGATCGTGGAAGCTAAGTGGCTTCAGGCCTGGTTAGTAGCTGCATGGGAGACCGGCTGTGAACCCCAGGTGCTGCAGGTTTTTTTTGGGTTTGAGTCCCAATGGCTATGAGCACGCGTGGGAAGCCTCACCTTCAAGGCGCCGGAGCGGCGCTTTGGAGTTTGCCTGCGGCCACACTAAGCCGAAAGCGCCCGCTCTCGTCAGATCGCGGAAGCTAAGTGGCTTCAGGCCTGGTTAGTAGCTGCATGGGAGACCGGCTGTGAACCCCAGGTGCTGCAGGCGTTTTTTTGGGTTTGAGGCCCAATGGCTATGAGCACGCGTGGGAAGCCTCACCTTCAAGGCGCCGGAACGGCGCCATGGAGTTTGCCTGCAGCCACACTAAGCCGAAAGCGCCCGCTCTCGTCAGATCGCGGAAGCTAAGTGGCTTCAGGCCTGGTTAGTAGCTGCATGGGAGACTGGCTATGAACCCCAGGTGCTGCAGGTGTTTTTTTGGGTTTGAGGCCCAATGGCTATGAGCACGCGTGGGAAGCCTCACCTTCAAGGCGCCGGAACGGCGCCTTGGAGTTTCGCTGCGGCCACACTAAACCGAAAGTGCCCGCTCTCGTCAGATCGCGGAAGCTAAGTGGCTTCAGGCCTGGTTAGTAGCTGCATGGGAGACCGGCTGTGAACCCCAGGTGCTGCAGGCGTTTTTTTGGGTTTGAGGCCCAATGGCTATGAGCACGCGTGTGAAGCCTCACCTTCAAGGCGCCGGAGCGGCGCCTTGCAGTTTGCCTGCGGCCACACTAAGCCGAAAGCGCCCGCTCTCGTCAGATCGCGGAAGCTAAGTGGTTTCAGGCCTGGTTAGTAGCTGCATGGGAGACCGGCTGTGAACCCCAGGTGCTGCAGGCGTTTTTTTGGGTTTGAGGCCCAATGGCTATGAGCATGCGTGGGAAGCCTCACCTTCAAGGCGCCGGAGCGGCGCTTTGGAGTTTTCCTGCGGCCACACTAAGCCGAAAGCGCCCGCTCTCGTCAGATCGCGGAAGCTAAGTGGCTTCAGGCCTGGTTAGTAGCTGCATGGGAGACCGGCTGTGAACCCCAGGTGCTGCAGGCGTTTTTTTGGGTTTGAGGCCCAATGGCTATGAGCACGCGTGGGAAGCCTCACCTTCAAGGCGCCGGAACGGCGCCTAGGAGTTTGCCTGCGGCCACACTAAGCCGAAAGTGCCTGCTCTCGTCAGATCGCGGAAGCTATGTGGCTTCAGGCCTGGTTAGTAGCTGCATGGGAGACCGGCTGTGAACCCCAGGTGCTGCAGGTGTTTTTTTGGGTTTGAGGCCCAATGGCTATGAGCACGCGTGGGAAGCCTCACCTTCAAGGCGCCGGAGCGGCGCCTTGCAGTTTGCCTGCGGCCACACTAAGCCGAAAGCGCCCGCTCTCATCAGATCGCGGAAGCTAAGTGGCTTCAGGCCTGGTTAGTAGCTGCATGGGAGACCGGCTGTGAACCCCAGGTGCTGCAGGCGTTTTTTTGGGTTTGAGGCCCAATGGCTATGAGCACGCGTGGGAAGCCTCACCTTCAAGGCGCCGGAGCGGCGCCATGGAGTTTGCCTGCGGCTACACTAAGCCAAAAGCGCCCGCTCTCGTCAGATCGCGGAAGCTAAGTGGCTTCAGGCCTGGTTAGTAGCTGCATGGGAGACCGGCTGTGAACCCCAGGTGCTGCAGGCGTTTTTTTGGGTTTGAGGCCCAATGGCTATGAGCACGCGTGGGAAGCCTCACCTTCAAGGCGCCGGAGCGGCGCCTTGGAGTTTGCCTGCGGCCACACTAAGCCGAAAGCGCCCGCTCTCGTCAGATCGCGGAAGCTAAGTGGCTTCAGGCCTGGTTAGTTGCTGCATGGGAGACCGGCTGTGAACTCCAGGTGCTGCAGGCGTTTTTTTGGGTTTGAGGCCCAATGGCTATGAGCACGCTTGGGAAGCCTCACCTTCAAGGCGCCGAAACGGCGCTTTAAGAGTTTGCCTGCGGCCACACTAAGCCGAAAGCGCCCGCTCTCGTCAGATCGCGTAAGCTAAGTGGCTTCAGGCCTGGTTAGTAGCTGCATGGGAGACCGGCTGTGAACCCCAGGTGCTGCAGGTGTTTTTTTGGGTTTGAGGCCCAATGGCTATGAGCACGCGTGGGAAGCCTCACCTTCAAGGCGCCGGAGCGGCGCCATGGAGTTCGCCTGCGGCTACACTAAGCCGAAAGCGCCCGCTCTCGTCAGATCGCGGAAGCTAAGTGGCTTCAGGCCTGGTTAGTAGCTGCATGGGAGACCGGCTGTGAACCCCAGGTGCTGCAGGCGTTTTTTTGGGTTTGAGGCCCAATGGCTATGAGCACGCGTGGGAAGCCTCACCTTCAAGGCGCCGGAGCGGCGCCTTGGAGTTTGCCTGCGGCCACACTAAGCCGAAAGCGCCCGCTCTCGTCAGATCGCGGAAGCTAAGTGGCTTAAGGCCTGGTAATTTGCTGCGTGGGAGACCGGCTGTGAACTCCAGGTGCTGCAGGCGTTTTTTTGGGTTTGAGGCCCAATGGCTATGAGCACGCGTGGGAAGCCTCACCTTCAAGGCGCTGGAACGGCGCCTTGGAGTATGCCTGCGGCCACACTAAGCCGAAAGCGCCCGCTCTCGTCAGATCGCGGAAGCTAAGTGGCTTCAGGCCTGGTTAGTAGCTGCATGGGAGACCGGCTGTGAACCCCAGGTGCTGCAGGCGCTTTTTTGGGTTTGAGGCCCAATGGCTATGAGCACGCGTGGGAAGCCTCACCTTCAAGGCGCCGGAGCGGCGCCTTGGAGTTTTCCTGCGGCCACACTAAGCCGAAAGCGCCCGCTCTCGTCAGATCGCGGAAGCTAAGTGGCTTCAGGCCTGGTTAGTAGCTGCATGGGAGACCGGCTGTGAACCCCAGGTGCTGCAGGTGTTTTTTTGGGTTTGAGGCCCAATGGCTATGAGCACGCGTGGGAAGCCTCACCTTCAAGGCGCCGGAACGGCGCCTTGGAGTTTTCCTGCGGCCACACTAAGCCGAAAGCGCCCGCTCTCGTCAGATCGCGGAAGCTAAGTGGCTTCAGGCCTGGTTAGTAGCGGGATGGGAGACCGGCTGTGAACCCCAGGTGCTGCAGGTGTTTTTTTGGGTTTGAGGCCCAATGGCTATGAGCACGCGTGGGAAGCCTCACCTTCAAGGCGCCGGAGCGGCGCCTTGGAGTTTGCCTGCGGCCACACTAAGCCGAAAGCGCCCGCTCTCGTCAGATCGCGGAAGCTAAGTGGCTTCAGGCCTGGTTAGTAGCTGAATGGGAGACCGGCTGTGAACCCCAGGTGGTGCAGGTGTTTTTTTGGGTTTGAGGCCCAATGGCTATGAGCACGCGTGGGAAGCCTCACCTTCAAGGCGCCGGAACGGCGCCTTGGAGTTTGCCTGCGGCCACACTAAGCCGAAAGCGCCCGCTCTCGTTAGATCGCGGAAGCTAAGTGGCTTCAGGCCTGGTTAGTAGCTGCATGGGAGACCGGCTGTGAACCCAAGGTGCTGCAGGCGTTTTTTTGGGTTTGAGGCCCAATGGCTATGAGCACGCGTGGGAAGCCTCACCTTCAAGGCGCCGGAGCGGCGCCTTGGAGTTTGCCTGCGGCCACACTAAGCTGAAAGCGCCCGCTCTCGTCAGATCGCGGAAGCTAAGTGGCTTCAGGCCTGGTTAGTAGCTGCATGGGAGACCGGCTGTGAACCCCAGGTGCTGCAGGCGTTTTTTTGGGTTTGAGGGCCAATGGCTATGAGCACGCGCGGGAAGCCTCACCTTCAAGGCGCCGGAGCGGCGCCATGGAGTTTGCCTGCGGCCACACTAAGCCGAAAGCGCCCGCTCTCGTCAGATCGCGGAAGCTAAGTGGCTTCAGGCCTGGTTAGTAGCTGCATGGGAGACTGGCTGTGAACCCCAGGTGCTGCAGGCGTTTTTTTGGGTTTGAGGCCCAATGGCTATGAGCACGCGTGGGAAGCCTCACCTTCAAGGCGCCGCAACGGCGCCTTGGAGTTTCCCTGCGGCCACACTAAACCGAAAGTGCCCGCTCTCGTCAGATCGCGGAAGCTAAGTGGCTTCAGGCCTGGTTAGTAGCTGCATGGGAGACCGGCTGTGAACCCCAGGTGCTGCAGGCGTTTTTTTGGGTTTGAGGCCCAATGGCTATGAGCACGCGTGGGAAGCCTCACCTTCAAGGCGCCGGAGCGGCGCATTGGAGTTTGCCTGCGGCCACACTAAGCCGAAAGCGCCCGCTCTCGTCAGATCGCGGAAGCTAAGTGGCTTCAGGCCTGGTTAGTAGCTGCATGGGAGACCGGCTGTGAACCCCAGGTGCTGCAGGCGTTTTTTTGGGTTTGAGGCCCAATGGCTATGAGCACGCGTGGGAAGCCTCACCTTCAAGGCGCCGGAACGGCGCTTAGGAGTTTGCCTGCGGCCACACTAAGCCGAAAGTGCCTGCTCTCGTCAGATCGCGGAAGCTAAGTGGCTTCAGGCCTGGTTAGTAGCTGCATGGGAGACCGGCTGTGAACCCCAGGTGCTGCAGGTGTTTTTTTGTGTTTGAGGCCCAATGGCTATGAGCACGCGTGGGAAGCCTCACCTTCAAGGCGCCGGAGCGGCGCCTTGGAGTTTGCCTGCGGCCACACTAAGCCAAAAGCGCCCGCTCTCGTCAGATCGCGGAAGCTAAGTGGCTTCAGGCCTGGTTAGTAGCTGCATGGGAGACCGGCGGTGAACCCCAGGTGCTGCAGGCGTTTTTTTGGGTTTGAGGCCCAATGGCTATGAGCACGCGTGGGAAGCCTCACCTTCAAGGCGCCAGAACGGCGCCTTGGAGTTTGCCTGCGGCCACACTAAGACGAAAGCGCCTGCTCTCGTCAGATCGTGGAAGCTAAGTGGCTTCAGGCCTGGTTAGTAGCTGCATGGGAGACCGGCGGTGAACTCCAGGTGCTGCAGGCGTTTTTTTGGGTTTGAGGCCCAATGGCTATGAGCACGCGTGGGAAGCCTCACCTTCAAGGCACCAGAACGGCGCCTTGGAGTTTGCCTGCGACCACACTAAGCCGAAAGCGCCTGCTCTCGTCAGATCGCGTAAGCTAAGTGGCTTCAGGCCTGGTTAGTAGCTGCATGGGAGACCGGCTGTGAACCCCAGGTGCTGCAGGCGTTTTTTTGGGTTTGAGGCCCAATGGCTATGAGCACGCGTGGGAAGCCTCACCTTCAAGGCGCCGGAGCGGCGCCATGGAGTTTGCCTGCGGCTACACTAAGCCGAAAGCGCCCGCTCTCGTCAGATCGCGGAAGCTAAGTGGCTTCAGGCCTGGTTAGTAGCTGCATGGGAGACCGGCTGTGAACCCCAGGTGCTGCAGGCGTTTTTTTGGGTTTGAGGCCCAATGGCTATGAGCACGCGTGGGAAGCCTCACCTTCAAGGCGCCGGAGCGGCGCCTTGGAGTTTGCCTGCGGCCACACTAAGCCGAAAGCGCCCGCTTTCGTCAGATCGCGGAAGCTAAGTGGCTTCAGGCCTGGTTAGTTGCTGCATGGGAGACCGGCTGTGAACTCCAGGTGCTGCAGGCGTTTTTTTGGGTTTGAGGTCCAATGGCTATGAGCACGCGTGGGAAGCCTCACCTTCAAGGCGCCGAAACGGCGCCTTGGAGTTTGCCTGCGGCCACACTAAGCCGAAAGCGCCCGCTCTCGTCAGATCGCGGAAGCTAAGTGGCTTCAGGCCTGGTTAGTAGCTGCATGGGAGTCCGGCTGTGAACCCCAGGTGCTGCAGGCGTTTTTTTGGGTTTGAGGCCCAATGGCTATGAGCACGCGTGGGAAGCCTCACCTTCAAGGCGCCGGAGCGGCGCCATGGAGTTTGCCTGCGGCTACACTAAGCCGAAAGCGCCCGCTCTCGTCAGATCGCGGAAGCTAAGTGGCTTCAGGCCTGGTTAGTAGCTGCATGGGAGACCGGCTGTGAACCCCAGGTGCTGCAGGCGTTTTTTTGGGTTTGAGGCCCAATGGCTATGAGCACGCGTGGGAAGCCTCACCTTCAAGGCGCCGGAGCGGCGCCTTGGAGTTTGCCTGCGGCCACACTAAGCCGAAAGCGCCCGCTCTCGTCAGATCGCGGAAGCTAAGTGGCTTAAGGCCTGGTTAGTTGCTGCATGGGAGACCGGCTGTGAACTCCAGGTGCTGCAAGCGTTTTTTTGGGTTTGAGGCCCAATGGCTATGAGCACGCGTGGGAAGCCTCACCTTCAAGGCGCCGGAACGGCGCCTTGGAGTATGCCTGCGGCCACACTAAGCCGAAAGCGCCCGCTCTCGTCAGATCGCGGAAGCTAAGTGGCTTCAGGCCTGGTTAGTAGCTGCATGGGAGACCGGCTGTGAACCCCAGGTGCTGCAGGCGTTTTTTTGGGTTTGAGGCCCAATGGCTATGAGCACGCGTGGGAAGCCTCACCTTCAAGGCGCCGGAGCGGCGCCTTGGAGTTTTCCTGCGGCCACACTAAGCCGAAAGCGCCCGCTCTCGTCAGATCGCGGAAGCTAAGTGGCTTCAGGCCTGGTTAGTAGCTGCATGGGAGACCGGCTGTGAACCCCAGGTGCTGCAGGCGTTTTTTTGGGTTTGAGGCCCAATGGCTATGAGCACGCGTGGGAAGCCTCACCTTCAAGGCGCCGAAACGGCGCCTTGGAGTTTACCTGCGGCCACACTAAGCCGAAAGCGCCCGCTCTCGTCAGATCGCGGAAGCTAAGTGGCTTCAGGCCTGGTTAGTAGCTGCATGGGAGACTGGCTGTGAACCCCAGGTGCTGCAGGTGTTTTTTTGGGTTTGAGGCCCAATGGCTATGAGCACGCGTGGGAAGCCTCACCTTCAAGGCGCCGGAGCGGCGCCTTGTAGTTTACCTGCGGCCACACTAAGCCGAAAGCGCCCGCTCTCGTCAGATCGCGGAAGCTAAGTGGCTTCAGGCCTGGTTAGTTGCTGCATGGGAGACCGGCTGTGAACCCCAGGTGCTGCAGGTGTTTTTTTGGGTTTGAGGCCCAATGGCTATGAGCACGCGTGGGAAGCCTCACCTTCAAGGCGCCGGAGCGGCACCTTGGAGTTTGCCTGCGGCCACACTAAGCCGAAAGCGCCCGCTCTCGTCAGATCGCGGAAGCTAAGTGGCTTCAGGCCTGGTTAGTAGCTGCATTGGAGACCGGCTGTGAACCCCAGGTGCTGCAGGCGTTTTTTTGGGTTTGAGGCCCAATGGCTATGAGCACGCGTGGGAAGCCTCACCTTCAAGGCGCCGGAACGGCGCCTTGGAGTTTGCCTGCGGCCACACTAAGCTGAAAGCGCCCGCGCTCGTCAGATCACGGAAGCTAAGTGGCTTCAGGCCTGGTTAGTAGCTGCATGGAAGACCGGCTGTGAACCCCAGGTGCAGCAGGCGTTTTTTGGGGTTTGAGGCCCAATGGCTATGAGCACGCGTGGGAAGCCTCACCTTCAAGGCGCCGGAGCGGCGCCTTGGAATTTGCCTGCGGCCACACTAAGCCGAAAGCGCCCGCTCTCGTCAGATCGCGGAAGCTAAGTGGCTTCAGGCCTGGTTAGTAGCTGCATGGGAGACCGGCTGTGAACCCCAGGTGCTGCAGGCGTTTTTTTGGGTTTGAGGCCCAATGGCTATGAGCACGCGTGGGAAGCCTCACCTTCAAGGCGCCGGAGCGGCGCCTTGGTGTTTGCCTGCGGCCACACTAAGCCGAAAGCGCCCGCTCTCGTCAGATCGCGGAAGCTAAGTGGCTTCAGGTCTGGTTAGTAGCTGTATGGGAGACCGGCTGTGAACCCCAGGTGCTGCAGGCGTTTTTTTGGGTTTGAGGCCCAATGGCTATGAGCACGCGTGGGAAGCCTCACCTTCAAGGCGCCGGAACGGCGCCTTAGAGTTTGCCTGCGGCCACACTAAGCCGAAAGTGCCCTCTCTCGTCAGATCGCGGAAGCTAAGTGGTTTCAGGCCTGGTTAGTAGCTGCATGGGAGACCGGCTGTGAACCCCAGGTGCTGCAGGCGTTTTTTTGGGTTTGAGGCCCAATGGCTATGCGCACGCGTGGGAAGCCTCACCTTCAAGGCGCCGGAACGGCGCTTTGGAGTTTGCCTGCGGCCACACTAAGCCGAAAGCGCCCGCTCTCGTCAGATCGCGGAAGCTAAGTGGCTTCAGGCCTGGTTAGTAGCTGCATGGGAGACTGGCTGTGAACCCCAGGTGCTGCAGGCGTTTTTTGGGTTTGAGGCCCAATGGCTATGAGCACGCGTGGGAAGCCTCACCATCAAGGCGCCGGAACGGCGCCTTAGAGTTTGCCTGCGGCCACACTAAGCCGAAAGCGCCCCCTCTTATCAGATCGTGGAAGCTAAGTGGCTTCAGGCCTGGTTAGTAGCTGCATGGGAGACCGGCTGTGAACTCCAGGTGCTGCAGGCGTTTATTTGGGTTTGAGGCCCAATGGCTATGAGCACGCGTGGGAAGCCTCACCTTCAAGGCGCCGGAGCGGCGCCATGGAGTTTGCCTGCGGCTACACTAAGCCGAAAGCGCCCGCTCTCGTCAGATCGCGGAAGCTAAGTGGCTTCAGGCCTGGTTAGTAGCTGCATGGGAGACCGGCTGTGAACCCCAGGTGCTGCAGGCGTTTTTTTGGGTTTGAGGCCCAATGGCTATGAGCACGCGTGGGAAGCCTCACCTTCAAGGCGCCGGAGCGGCGCTTTGGAGTTTGCCTGCGGCCACACTAAGCCGAAAGCGCCTGCTCTCGTCAGATCGCGGAAGCTAAGTGGCTTCAGGCCTGGTTAGTTGCTGCATGGGAGACTGGCTGTGAACTCCAGGTGCTGCAGGCGTTTTTTTGGGTTTGAGGCCCAATGGCTATGAGCACGCGTGGGAAGCCTCACCTTCAAGGCGCCGAAACGGCGACTTGGAGTTTGCCTGCGGCCACACTAAGCCGAAAGCGCCCGCTCTCGTCAGATCGCGGAAGCTAAGTGGCTTCAGGCCTGGTTAGTAGCTGCATGGGAGACCGGCTGTGAACCCCAGGTGCTGCAGGCGTTTTTTTGGGTTTGAGGCCCAATGGCTATGAGCACGCGTGGGAAGCCTCACCTTCAAGGCGCCGGAGCGGCGCCATGAAGTTTGCCTGCGGCTACACTAAGCCGAAAGCGTCAGATCGCGGAAGCTAAGTGGCTTCAGGCCTGGTTAGTAGCTGCATGGGAGACCGGCTGTGAACCCCAGGTGCTGCAGGCGTTTTTTTGGGTTTGAGGCCCAATGGCTATGAGCACGCGTGGGAAGCCTCACCTTCAAGGCGCCGGAGCGGCGCTTTGGAGTTTGCCTGCGGCCACACTAAGCCGAAAGCGCCCGCTCTCGTCAGATCGCGGAAGCTAAGTGGCTTCAGGCCTGGTTAGTAGCTGCATGGGAGACCGGCTGTGAACCCCAGGTGCTGCAGGCGTTTTTTTGGGTTTGAGGCCCAATGGCTATGAGCACGCGTGGGAAGCCTCACCTTCAAGGCGCCGGAACGGCGCCTTGGAGTTTGCCTGCGGCCACACTAAGCCGAAAGCGCCCGCTTTCGTCAGATAGCGGAAGCTAAGTGGCTTCAGGCCTGGTTAGTAGCGGCATGGGAGACCGGCTGTGAACCCCAGGTGCTGCAGGTGTTTTTTTGGGTTTGAGGCCCAATGGCTATGAGCACGTGTGGGAAGCCTCACCTTCAAGGCGCCGGAACGGCGCCTTGGAGTTTGCCTGCGGCCACACTAAGCCGAAGGCGCCCGCTCTCATCAGATCGCGCAAGCTAAGTGGCTTCAGGCCTGGTTAGTAGCTGCATGGGACACCGGCTGTGAACCCCAGGTACTGCAGGCGTTTTTTTGGGTTTGAGGCCCAATGGCTATGAGCACGCGTGGGAAGCCTCACCTTCAAGGCGCCGGAGCGGCGCCTTGGAGTTTGTCTGCGGCCACACTAAGCCGAAAGCGCCCGCTCTCGTCAGATCGCGGAAGCTAAGTGGCTTCAGGCCTGGTTAGTAGCTGCATGGGAGACCGGCTGTGAACCCCAGGTGCTGCAGGCGTTTTTTTGGGTTTGAGGCCCAATGGCTATGAGCACGCGTGGGAAGCCTTACCTTCAAGGCGCCGAAGCGGCGCCTTGGAGTTTGCCTGCGGCCACACTAAGCCGAAAGCGCCCGCACTCGTCAGATCGCGGAAGCTAAGTGGCTTCAGGCCTGGTTAGTAGCTGAATGGGAGACCGGCTGTGAACCCCAGGTGCTGCAGGTGTTTTTTTGGGTTTGAGGCCCAATGGCTATGAGCACGCGTGGGAAGCCTCACCTTCAAGGCGCCGGAACAGCGCCTTGGAGTTTGCCTGCGGCCACACTAAGCCGAAAGCGCCCGCTCTCGTTAGATCGCGGAAGCTAAGTGGCTTCAGGCCTGGTTAGTAGCTGCAAGGGATACCGGCTGTGAACCCCAGGTGCTGCAGGCGATTTTTTTGGGTTTGAGGCCCAATGGCTATGAGCACGCGTGGGAAGCCTCACCTTCAAGGCGCCGGAACGGCGCCTTGGAGTTTGCCTGCGGCCACACTAAGCCGAAAGCGCCCGCTCTCGTCAGATCACGGAAGCTAAGTGGCTTCAGGCCTGGTTAGTAGCTGAATGGGAGACCGGCTGTGAACCCCAGGTGCTGCAGGCGGTTTTTTGGGTTTGAGGCCCAATGGCTATGAGCACGCGTGTGAAGCCTCACCTTCAAGGCGCCGGAGCGGCGCCTTAGAGTTTGCCTGCGGCCACACTAAGCCGAAAGCGCCCGCTCTCGTCAGATCGCGGAAGCTAAGTGGTTTCAGGCCTGGTTAGTAGCTGCATGGGAGACCGGCTGTGAACCCCAGGTGCTGCAGGTGTTTTTTTGGGTTTGAGGCCCAATGGCTATGAGCATGCGTGGGAAGCCTCACCTTCAAGGCGCCGGAGCGGCGCTTTGGAGTTTGCCTGCGGCCACACTAAGCCGAAAGCGCCCGCTCTCGTCAGATCGCGGAAGCTAAGTGGCTTCAGGCCTGGTTAGTAGCTGCATGGGAGATCGGCTGTGAACCCCAGGTGCTGCAGGCGTTTTTTTGGGTTTGAGGCCCAATGGCTATGAGCACGCGTGGGAAGCCTCACTTTCAAGGCGCCGGAGCGGCGCCTTGGAGTTTGTCTGCGGCCACACTAAGCCGAAAGCGCCCGCTCTCGTCAGATCGCGGAAGCTAAGTGGCTTCAGGCCTGGTTAGTAGCTGCATGGGAGACCGGCTGTGAACCCCAGGTGCTGCAGGCGTTTTTTTGGGTTTGAGGCCCAATGGCTATGAGCACGCGTGGGAAGCCTCACCTTCAAGGCGCCGGAGCGGCGCCTTAGAGTTTGCCTGCGGCCACACTAAGCCGAAAGCGCCCGCTCTCGTCAGATCGCGGAAGCTAAGTGGTTTCAGGCCTGGTTAGTAGCTGCATGGGAGACCGGCTGTGAACCCCAGGTGCTGCAGGTGTTTTTTTGGGTTTGAGGCCCAATGGCTATGAGCATGCGTGGGAAGCCTCACCTTCAAGGCGCCGGAGCGGCGCTTTGGAGTTTGCCTGCGGCCACACTAAGCCGAAAGCGCCCGCTCTCGTCAGATCGCGGAAGCTAAGTGGCTTCAGGCCTGGTTAGTAGCTGCATGGGAGACCGGCTGTGAACCCCAGGTGCTGCAGGTGTTTTTTTGGGTTTGAGGCCCAATGGCTATGAGCACGCGTGGGAAGCCTCACCTTCAAGGCGCCAGAACGGCGCCTTGGAGTTTGCCTGCGGCCACACTAAGCCGAAAGCGCCCGCTCTCGTCAGATCGCGGAAGCTAAGTGGCTTCAGGCCTGGTTAGTAGCTGCATGGGAGACCGGCTGTGAACCCCAGGTGCTGCAGGCGTTTTTTTTGGGTTTGAGGCCCAATGGCTATGAGCACGCGTGGGAAGCCTCACCTTCAAGGCGCCGGAGCGGCGCCATGGAGTTTGCCTGCGGCTACACTAAGCCGAAAGCGCCCGCTCTCGTCAGATCGCGGAAGCTAAGTGGCTTCAGGCCTGGTTAGTAGCTGCATGGGAGACCGGCTGTGAACCCCAGGTGCTGCAGGCGTTTTTTTGGGTTTGAGGCCCAATGGCTATGAGCACGCGTGGGAAGCCTCACCTTCAAGGCGCCGGAACGGCGCCTTGGAGTTTGCCTGCGGCCACACTAAGCCGAAGGCGCCCGCTCTCATCAGATCGCGCAAGCTAAGTGGCTTCAGGCCTGGTTAGTAGCTGCATGGGACACCGGCTGTGAACCCCAGGTACTGCAGGCGTTTTTTTGGGTTTGAGGCCCAATGGCTATGAGCACGCGTGGGAAGCCTCACCTTCAAGGCGCCGGAGCGGCGCCTTGGAGTTTGTCTGCGGCCACACTAAGCCGAAAGCGCCCGCTCTCGTCAGTTCGCGGAAGCTAAGTGGCTTCAGGCCTGGTTAGTAGCTGCATGGGAGACCGGCTGTGAACCCCAGGTGCTGCAGGCGTTTTTTTGGGTTTGAGGCCCAATGGCTATGAGCACGCGTGGGAAGCCTCACCTTCAAGGCGCCGAAGCGGCGCCTTGCAGTTTGCCTGCGGCCACACTAAGCCGAAAGCGCCCGATCTCGTCAGATCGCGGAAGCTAAGTGGCTTCAGGCCTGGTTAGTAGCTGAATGGGAGACCGGCTGTGAACCCCAGGTGCTGCAGGTGTTTTTTTGGGTTTGAGGCCCAATGGCTATGAGCACGCGTGGGAAGCCTCACCTTCAAGGCGCCGGAGCGGCGCCTTGGAGTTTGCCTGCGGCCACACTAAGCCGAAAGCGCCCGCTCTCGTCAGATCACGGAAGCTAAGTGGCTTCAGGCCTGGTTAGTAGCTGAATGGGAGACCGGCTGTGAACCCCAGGTGCTGCAGGTGTTTTTTTGGGTTTGAGGCCCAATGGCTATGAGCACGCGTGGGAAGCCTCACCTTCAAGGCGCCGGAACGGCGCCTTGGAGTTTGCCTGCGGCCACACTAAGCCGAAAGCGCCCGCTCTCGTTAGATCGTGGAAGCTAAGTGGCTTCAGGCCTGGTTAGTAGCTGCATGGGAGACCGGCTGTGAACCCCAGGTGCTGCAGGTTTTTTTTGGGTTTGAGTCCCAATGGCTATGAGCACGCGTGGGAAGCCTCACCTTCAAGGCGCCGGAGCGGCGCTTTGGAGTTTGCCTGCGGCCACACTAAGCCGAAAGCGCCCGCTCTCGTCAGATCGCGGAAGCTAAGTGGCTTCAGGCCTGGTTAGTAGCTGCATGGGAGACCGGCTGTGAACCCCAGGTGCTGCAGGCGTTTTTTTGGGTTTGAGGCCCAATGGCTATGAGCACGCGTGGGAAGCCTCACCTTCAAGGCGCCGGAACGGCGCCATGGAGTTTGCCTGCAGCCACACTAAGCCGAAAGCGCCCGCTCTCGTCAGATCGCGGAAGCTAAGTGGCTTCAGGCCTGGTTAGTAGCTGCATGGGAGACTGGCTATGAACCCCAGGTGCTGCAGGTGTTTTTTTGGGTTTGAGGCCCAATGGCTATGAGCACGCGTGGGAAGCCTCACCTTCAAGGCGCCGGAACGGCGCCTTGGAGTTTCGCTGCGGCCACACTAAACCGAAAGTGCCCGCTCTCGTCAGATCGCGGAAGCTAAGTGGCTTCAGGCCTGGTTAGTAGCTGCATGGGAGACCGGCTGTGAACCCCAGGTGCTGCAGGCGTTTTTTTGGGTTTGAGGCCCAATGGCTATGAGCACGCGTGTGAAGCCTCACCTTCAAGGCGCCGGAGCGGCGCCTTGCAGTTTGCCTGCGGCCACACTAAGCCGAAAGCGCCCGCTCTCGTCAGATCGCGGAAGCTAAGTGGTTTCAGGCCTGGTTAGTAGCTGCATGGGAGACCGGCTGTGAACCCCAGGTGCTGCAGGCGTTTTTTTTGGGTTTGAGGCCCAATGGCTATGAGCATGCGTGGGAAGCCTCACCTTCAAGGCGCCGGAGCGGCGCTTTGGAGTTTTCCTGCGGCCACACTAAGCCGAAAGCGCCCGCTCTCGTCAGATCGCGGAAGCTAAGTGGCTTCAGGCCTGGTTAGTAGCTGCATGGGAGACCGGCTGTGAACCCCAGGTGCTGCAGGCGTTTTTTTGGGTTTGAGGCCCAATGGCTATGAGCACGCGTGGGAAGCCTCACCTTCAAGGCGCCGGAACGGCGCCTAGGAGTTTGCCTGCGGCCACACTAAGCCGAAAGTGCCTGCTCTCGTCAGATCGCGGAAGCTATGTGGCTTCAGGCCTGGTTAGTAGCTGCATGGGAGACCGGCTGTGAACCCCAGGTGCTGCAGGCGTTTTTTTGGGTTTGAGGCCCAATGGCTATGAGCACGCGTGGGAAGCCTCACCTTCAAGGCGCCGGAGCGGCGCCTTGGAGTTTGCCTGCGGCCACACTAAGCCAAAAGCGCCCGCTCTCGTCAGATCGCGGAAGCTAAGTGGCTTCAGGCCTGGTTAGTAGCTGCATGGGAGACCGGCGGTGAACCCCAGGTGCTGCAGGCGTTTTTTTGGGTTTGAGGCCCAATGGCTATGAGCACGCGTGGGAAGCCTCACCTTCAAGACGCCAGAACGGCGCCTTGGAGTTTGCCTGCGGCCACACTAAGCAGAAAGCGCCCGCTCTCGTCAGATCGCGGAAGCTAAGTGGCTTCAGGCCTGGTTAGTAGCTGCATGGGAGACCGGCTGTGAACCCCAGGTGCTGCAGGCGTTTTTTTGGGTTTGAGGCCCAATGGCTATGAGCACGCGTGGGAAGCCTCACCTTCAAGGCGCCGGAACGGCGCCTTGGAGTTTGGCTGCGGCCACACTAAGCCGAAAGCGCCCGCTCTCGTCAGATCGCGGAAGCTAAGTGGCTTCAGGCCTGGTTAGTAGCTGCATGGGAGACCGGCTGTGAACCCCAGGTGCTGCAGGCGTTTTTTTGGGTTTGAGGGTTAATGGCTATGAGCACGCGTGGGAAGCCTCACCTTCAAGGCGCCGGAGCGACGCCTTGGATTTTGCCTGCGGCCACACTAAGCCGAAAGCGCCCGCTCTCGTCAGATCGTGGAAGCTAAGTGGCTTCAGGCCTGGTTAGTAGCTGCATGGGAGACTGGCTGTGAACCCCAGGTGCTGCAGGCGTTTTTTTGGGTTTGAGGCCCAATGGCTATGAGCACGCGTGGGAAGCCTCACCTTCAAGGCGCCGGAGCGGCGCCTTGCAGTTTGCCTGCGGCCACACTAAGCCGAAAGCGCCCGTTCTCGTCAGATCGCGGAAGCTAAGTGGCTTCAGGCCTGGTTAGTTGCTGCATGGGATACCGGCTGTGAACCCCAGGTGCTGCAGGTGTTTTTTTGGGTTTGAGGCCCAATGGCTATGAGCACGCGTGGGAAGCCTCACCTTCAAGGCGCCGGAGCGGCGCCTTGGCGTTTGCCTGCGGCCACACTAAGCCGAAAGCGCCCGCTCTCGTCAGATCGCGGAAGCTAAGTGACTTCAGGCCTGGTTAGTAGCTGCATGGGAGACCGGCTGTGAACCCCAGGTGCTGCAGGCGTTTTTTTGGGTTTGAGGCCCAATGGCTATGAGCACGCGTGGGAAGCCTCACCTTCAAGGCGCCGGAACGGCGCCTTGGAGTTTGCCTGCGGCCACACTAAGCCTAAAGCGCCCGCTCTCATCAGATCACGGAAGCTAAGTGGCTTCAGGCCTGGTTAGTAGCTGCATGGGAGACCGGCTGTGAACCCGAGGTGCTGCAGGTGTTTTTTGGGGTTTGAGGCCCAATGGCTATGAGCACGCGTGGGAAGCCTCACCTTCAAGGCGCCGGAGCGGCGCCTTGGAGTTTGCCTGCGGCCACGCTAAGCCGAAAGCGCCCGCTCTCGTCAGATCGCGGAAACTAAGTGGCTTCAGGCCTGGTTAGTAGCTGCATGGGAGACCGGCTGTGAACCCCAGGTGCTGCAGGCGTTTTTTTGGGTTTGAGGCCCAATGGCTATGAGCACGCGTGGGAAGCCTCACCTTCAAGGCGCCGGAACGGCGCCTAGGAGTTTGCCTGCGGCCACACTAAGCCGAAAGTGCCTGCTCTCGTCAGATCGCGGAAGCTATGTGGCTTCAGGCCTGGTTAGTAGCTGCATGGGAGACCGGCTGTGAACCCCAGGTGCTGCAGGTGTTTTTTTGGGTTTGAGGCCCAATGGCTATGAGCACGCGTGGGAAGCCTCACCTTCAAGGCGCCGGAGCGGCGCCTTGCAGTTTGCCTGCGGCCACACTAAGCCGAAAGCGCCCGCTCTCATCAGATCGCGGAAGCTAAGTGGCTTCAGGCCTGGTTAGTAGCTGCATGGGAGACCGGCTGTGAACCCCAGGTGCTGCAGGCGTTTTTTTGGGTTTGAGGCCCAATGGCTATGAGCACGCGTGGGAAGCCTCACCTTCAAGGCGCCGGAGCGGCGCCTTGGAGTTTGCCTGCGGCCACACTAAGCCAAAAGCGCCCGCTCTCGTCAGATCGCGGAAGCTAAGTGGCTTCAGGCCTGGTTAGTAGCTGCATGGGAGACCGGCGGTGAACCCCAGGTGCTGCAGGCGTTTTTTTGGGTTTGAGGCCCAATGGCTATGAGCACGCGTGGGAAGCCTCACCTTCAAGACGCCAGAACGGCGCCTTGGAGTTTGCCTGCGGCCACACTAAGCAGAAAGCGCCCGCTCTCGTCAGATCGCGGAAGCTAAGTGGCTTCAGGCCTGGTTAGTAGCTGCATGGGAGACCGGCTGTGAACCCCAGGTGCTGCAGGCGTTTTTTTGGGTTTGAGGCCCAATGGCTATGAGCACGCGTGGGAAGCCTCACCTTCAAGGCGCCGGAGCGGCGCCATGGAGTTTGCCTGCGGCTACACTAAGCCGAAAGCGCCCGCTCTCGTCAGATCGCGGAAGCTAAGTGGCTTCAGGCCTGGTTAGTAGCTGCATGGGAGACCGGCTGTGAACCCCAGGTGCTGCAGGCGTTTTTTTGGGTTTGAGGCCCAATGGCTATGAGCACGCGTGGGAAGCCTCACCTTCAAGGCGCCGGAACGGCGCCTTGGAGTTTGGCTGCGGCCACACTAAGCCGAAAGCGCCCGCTCTCGTCAGATCGCGGAAGCTAAGTGGCTTCAGGCCTGGTTAGTAGCTGCATGGGAGACCGGCTGTGAACCCCAGGTGCTGCAGGCGTTTTTTTGGGTTTGAGGGTTAATGGCTATGAGCACGCGTGGGAAGCCTCACCTTCAAGGCGCCGGAGCGACGCCTTGGATTTTGCCTGCGGCCACACTAAGCCGAAAGCGCCCGCTCTCGTCAGATCGTGGAAGCTAAGTGGCTTCAGGCCTGGTTAGTAGCTGCATGGGAGACTGGCTGTGAACCCCAGGTGCTGCAGGCGTTTTTTTGGGTTTGAGGCCCAATGGCTATGAGCACGCGTGGGAAGCCTCACCTTCAAGGCGCCGGAGCGGCGCCTTGCAGTTTGCCTGCGGCCACACTAAGCCGAAAGCGCCCGTTCTCGTCAGATCGCGGAAGCTAAGTGGCTTCAGGCCTGGTTAGTTGCTGCATGGGATACCGGCTGTGAACCCCAGGTGCTGCAGGTGTTTTTTTGGGTTTGAGGCCCAATGGCTATGAGCACGCGTGGGAAGCCTCACCTTCAAGGCGCCGGAGCGGCGCCTTGGCGTTTGCCTGCGGCCGCACTAAGCCGAAAGCGCCCGCTCTCGTCAGATCGCGGAAGCTAAGTGACTTCAGGCCTGGTTAGTAGCTGCATGGGAGACCGGCTGTGAACCCCAGGTGCTGCAGGCGTTTTTTTGGGTTTGAGGCCCAATGGCTATGAGCACGCGTGGGAAGCCTCACCTTCAAGGCGCCGGAACGGCGCCTTGGAGTTTGCCTGCGGCCACACTAAGCCTAAAGCGCCCGCTCTCATCAGATCACGGAAGCTAAGTGGCTTCAGGCCTGGTTAGTAGCTGCATGGGAGACCGGCTGTGAACCCGAGGTGCTGCAGGTGTTTTTTGGGGTTTGAGGCCCAATGGCTATGAGCACGCGTGGGAAGCCTCACCTTCAAGGCGCCGGAGCGGCGCCTTGGAGTTTGCCTGCGGCCACACTAAGCCGAAAGCGCCCGCTCTCGTCAGATCGCGGAAACTAAGTGGCTTCAGGCCTGGTTAGTAGCTGCATGGGAGACCGGCTGTGAACCCCAGGTGCTGCAGGCGTTTTTTTGGGTTTGAGGCCCAATGGCTATGAGCACGCGTGGGAAGCCTCACCTTCAAGGCGCCGGAGCGGCGCCTTGGAGTTTGCCTGCGGCCACACTAAGCCTAAAGCGCCCACTCTCGTCAGTTCGCGGAAGCTAAGTGGCTTCAGGCCTGGTTAGTAGCTGCATGGGAGACCGGCTGTGAACCCCAGGTGCTGCAGGCGTTTTTTTGGGTTTGAGGCCCAATGGCTATGAGCACGCGTGGGAAGCCTCACCTTCAAGGCGCCGGAACGGCGCCTTAGAGTTTGCCTGCGGCCACACTAAGCCGAAAGCGCCCGCTCTCGTCAGATCGCGGAAGCTAAGTGGCTTCAGGCCTGGTTAGTAGCTGCATGGGAGACCGGCTGTGAACCCCAGGTGCTGCAGGCGTTTTTTTGGGTTTGAGTCCCAATGGCTATGAGCACGCGTGGGAAGCCTCACCTTCAAGCCGCCGGAGCGGCGCCTTGGAGTTTGCCTGCGGCCACACTAAGCCGAAAGCGCCCGCTCTCGTCAGATCGCGGAAGCTAAGTGGCTTCAGGCCTGGTTAGTAGCTGCATGGGAGACCGGCTGTGAACCCCAGGTGCTGCGGGCGTTTTTTTGGGTTTGAGGCCCAATGGCTATGAGCACGCGTGGGAAGCCTCACCTTCAAGGCGCCGGAGCGGCGCCTTGGAGTTTTCCTGCGGCCACACTAAGCCGAAAGCGCCCGCTTTCGTCATATCGTGGAAGCTAAGTGGCTTCAGGCCTGGTTAGTAGCTGCATGGGAGACCGGCTGTGAACCCCAGGTGCTGCAGGCGTTTTTTTGGGTTTGAGGCCCAATGGCTATGAGCACGCGTGGGAAGCCTCACCTTCAAGGCGCCGGAACGGCGCCTTGGAGTTTGGCTGCGGCCACACTAAGCCGAAAGCGCCCGCTCTCGTCAGATCGCGGAAGCTAAGTGGCTTCAGGCCTGGTTAGTAGCTGCATGGGAGACCGGCTGTGAACCCCAGGTGCTGCAGGCGTTTTTTTGGGTTTGAGGGTTAATGGCTATGAGCACGCGTGGGAAGCCTCACCTTCAAGGCGCCGGAGCGACGCCTTGGATTTTGCCTGCGGCCACACTAAGCCGAAAGCGCCCGCTCTCGTCAGATCGTGGAAGCTAAGTGGCTTCAGGCCTGGTTAGTAGCTGCATGGGAGACTGGCTGTGAACCCCAGGTGCTGCAGGCGTTTTTTTGGGTTTGAGGCCCAATGGCTATGAGCACGCGTGGGAAGCCTCACCTTCAAGGCGCCGGAGCGGCGCCTTGCAGTTTGCCTGCGGCCACACTAAGCCGAAAGCGCCCGTTCTCGTCAGATCGCGGAAGCTAAGTGGCTTCAGGCCTGGTTAGTTGCTGCATGGGATACCGGCTGTGAACCCCAGGTGCTGCAGGTGTTTTTTTGGGTTTGAGGCCCAATGGCTATGAGCACGCGTGGGAAGCCTCACCTTCAAGGCGCCGGAGCGGCGCCTTGGCGTTTGCCTGCGGCCACACTAAGCCGAAAGCGCCCGCTCTCGTCAGATCGCGGAAGCTAAGTGACTTCAGGCCTGGTTAGTAGCTGCATGGGAGACCGGCTGTGAACCCCAGGTGCTGCAGGCGTTTTTTTGGGTTTGAGGCCCAATGGCTATGAGCACGCGTGGGAAGCCTCACCTTCAAGGCGCCGGAACGGCGCCTTGGAGTTTGCCTGCGGCCACACTAAGCCTAAAGCGCCCGCTCTCATCAGATCACGGAAGCTAAGTGGCTTCAGGCCTGGTTAGTAGCTGCATGGGAGACCGGCTGTGAACCCGAGGTGCTGCAGGTGTTTTTTGGGGTTTGAGGCCCAATGGCTATGAGCACGCGTGGGAAGCCTCACCTTCAAGGCGCCGGAGCGGCGCCTTGGAGTTTGCCTGCGGCCACGCTAAGCCGAAAGCGCCCGCTCTCGTCAGATCGCGGAAACTAAGTGGCTTCAGGCCTGGTTAGTAGCTGCATGGGAGACCGGATGTGAACCCCAGGTGCTGCAGGCGTTTTTTTGGGTTTGAGGCCCAATGGCTATGAGTACGCGTGAGA
Organism: Hyperolius riggenbachi; assembly: GCF_040937935.1. Classification (NCBI taxonomy): domain Eukaryota; kingdom Metazoa; phylum Chordata; class Amphibia; order Anura; family Hyperoliidae; genus Hyperolius; species Hyperolius riggenbachi. The sequence goes on along the minus strand of NC_090647.1, from coordinate 140,095,730 downwards.
AGCCTCACCTTCAAGGCGCCGAAGCGGCGCCTTGGAGTTTGCCTGCGGCCACACTAAGCCGAAAGCGCCCGCTCTCGTCAGATCGCGGAAGCTAAGTGGCTTCAGGCCTGGTTAGTAGCTGCATGGGAGACCGGCTGTGAACCCCAGGTGCTGCAGGCGTTTTTTTGGGTTTGAGGCCCAATGGCTATGAGCACGCGTGGGAAGCCTCACCTTCAAGGCGCCGGAACGGCGCCTTGGAGTTTGCCTGCGGCCACACTAAGCCGAAAGCGCCCGCTCTCATCAGATCACGGAAGCTAAGTGGCTTCAGGCCTGGTTAGTAGCTGCATGGGAGACCGGCTGTGAACCCGAGGTGCTGCAGGTGTTTTTTGGGGTTTGAGGCCCAATGGCTATGAGCACGCGTGGGAAGCCTCACCTTCAAGGCGCCGGAGCGGCGCCTTGGAGTTTGCCTGCGGCCACACTAAGCCGAAAGCGCCCGCTCTCGTCAGATCGCGGAAACTAAGTGGCTTCAGGCCTGGTTAGTAGCTGCATGGGAGACCGGCTGTGAACCCCAGGTGCTGCAGGCGTTTTTTTGGGTTTGAGGCCCAATGGCTATGAGCACGCGTGGGAAGCCTCACCTTCAAGGCGCCGGAGCGGCGCCTTGGAGTTTGCCTGCGGCCACACTAAGCCTAAAGCGCCCACTCTCGTCAGTTCGCGGAAGCTAAGTGGCTTCAGGCCTGGTTAGTAGCTGCATGGGAGACCGGCTGTGAACCCCAGGTGCTGCAGGCGTTTTTTTGGGTTTGAGGCCCAATGGCTATGAGCACGCGTGGGAAGCCTCACCTTCAAGGCGCCGGAACGGCGCCTTAGAGTTTGCCTGCGGCCACACTAAGCCGAAAGCGCCCGCTCTCGTCAGATTGCGGAAGCTAAGTGGCTTCAGGCCTGGTTAGTAGCTGCATGGGAGACCGGCTGTGAACCCCAGGTGCTGCAGGCGTTTTTTTGGGTTTGAGGCCCAATGGCTATGAGCACGCGTGGGAAGCCTCACCTTCAAGCCGCCGGAGCGGCGCCTTGGAGTTTGCCTGCGGCCACACTAAGCCGAAAGCGCCCGCTCTCGTCAGATCGCGGAAGCTAAGTGGCTTCAGGCCTGGTTAGTAGCTGCATGGGAGACCGGCTGTGAACCCCAGGTGCTGCGGGCGTTTTTTTGGGTTTGAGGCCCAATGGCTATGAGCACGCGTGGGAAGCCTCACCTTCAAGGCGCCGGAGCGGCGCCTTGGAGTTTTCCTGCGGCCACACTAAGCCGAAAGCGCCCGCTTTCGTCATATCGCGGAAGCTAAGTGGCTTCAGGCCTGGTTAGTAGCTGCATGGGAGACCGGCTGTGAACCCCAGGTGCTGCAGGTGTTTTTTGGGGTTTGAGGCCCAATGGCTATGAGCACGCGTGGGAAGCCTCACCTTCAAGGCGCCGGAACGGCGCCTTAGTGTTTGCCTGCGGCCACACTAAGCCGAAAGCGCCCGCTCTCGTCAGATCGCAGAAGCTAAGTGGCTTCAGGCCTGGTTAGTAGCTGCATGGGAGACCGGCTGTGAACCCCAGGTGCTGCAGGCATTTTTTTGGGTTTGAGGCCCAATGGCTATGAGCACGCGTGGGAAGCCTCACTTTCAAGGCGCCGGAGCGGCGCCTTGGAGTCTGCCTGCGGCCACACTAAGCCGAAAGCGCCCGCTCTCGTCAGATTGCGGAAGCTAAGTGGCTTCAGGCCTGGTTAGTAGCTGCATGGGAGACCGGCTGTGAACCCCAGGTGCTGCAGGCGTTTTTTTGGGTTTGAGGCCCAATGGCTATGAGCACGCGTGGGAAGCCTCACCTTCAAGGCGCCGGAGCGGCGCCTTGCGTTTTGCCTGCGGCCACACTAAGCCAAAAGCGCCCGCTCTCGTCAGATCGCGGAAGCTAAGTGGCTTCAGGCCTGGTTAGTAGCTGCATGGGAGACCGGCTGTGAACCCCAGGTGCTGCAGGCGTTTTTTTGGGTTTGAGGCCCAATGGCTATGAGCACGCGTGGGAAGCCTCACCTTCAAGGCGCCGGAGCGGCGCCTTGGAGTTTGCCTGCGGCCACACTAAGCCGAAAGCGCCCGCTCTCGTCAGATCGCGGAAGCTAAGTGGCTTCAGGCCTGGTTAGTAGCTGCATGGGAGACCGGCTGTGAACTCCAGGTGCTGCAGGCGTTTTTTTGGGTTTGAGGCCCAATGGCTATGAGCACGCGTGGGAAGCCTCACCTTCAAGGCGCCGGAACGGCGCCTTGTAGTTTGGCTGCGGCCACACTAAGCCGAAAGCGCCTGCTCTCGTCAGATCGCGGAAGCTAAGTGGCTTCAGGCCTGGTTAGTAGCTGCATGGGAGACCGGCTGTGAACCCCAGGTGCTGCAGGCGTTTTTTTGGGTTTGAGGCCCAATGGCTATGAGCACGCGTGGGAAGCCTCACCTTCAAGGCGCCGGAACGGCGCCTTGGAGTTTGCCTGCGGCCACACTAAGCCGAAAGCGCCCGCTCTCGTCAGATCGCGGAAGCTAAGTGGCTTCAGGCCTGGTTAGTAGCTGCATGGGAGACCGGCTGTGAACCCCAGGTGCTGCAGGCGTTTTTTTGGGTTTGAGGCTTAATGGCTATGAGCACGCGTGGGAAGCCTCACCTTCAAGGCGCCGGAACGGCGCCTTGGAGTTTGCCTGCGGCCACACTAAGCCGAAAGCGCCCGCTCTCATCAGATCACGGAAGCTAAGTGGCTTCAGGCCTGGTTAGTAGCTGCATGGGAGACCGGCTGTGAACCCGAGGTGCTGCAGGTGTTTTTTGGGGTTTGAGGCCCAATGGCTATGAGCACGCGTGGGAAGCCTCACCTTCAAGGCGCCGGAGCGGCGCCTTGGAGTTTGCCTGCGGCCACGCTAAGCCTAAAGCGCCCGCTCTCGTCAGATCGCGGAAACTAAGTGGCTTCAGGCCTGGTTAGTAGCTGCATGGGAGACCGGCTGTGAACCCCAGGTGCTGCAGGCGTTTTTTTGGGTTTGAGGCCCAATGGCTATGAGCACGCGTGGGAAGCCTCACCTTCAAGGCGCCGGAGCGGCGCCTTGGAGTTTGCCTGCTGCCACACTAAGCCGAAAGCGCCCGCTCTCGTCAGATCGCGGAAGCTAAGTGGCTTCAGGTCTGGTTAGTAGCTGCATGGGAGACCGGCTGTGAACCCCAGGTGCTGCAGGCGTTTTTTGGGTTTGAGGCCCAATGGCTATGAGCACGCGTGGGAAGCCTCACCTTCAAGGCGCCGGAACGGCGCCTTAGAGTTTGCCTGCGGCCACACTAAGCCGAAAGCGCCCGCTCTCGTCAGATCGCGGAAGCTAAGTGGCTTCAGGCCTGGTTAGTAGCTGCATGGGAGACCGGCTGTGAACCCGAGGTGCTGCAGGTGTTTTTTGGGGTTTGAGGCCCAATGGCTATGAGCACGCGTGGGAAGCCTCACCTTCAAGGTGCCGGAGTGGCGCCTTGGAGTTTGCCTGCGGCCACACTAAGCCGAAAGCGCCCGCTCTCGTCAGATCGCGGAAACTAAGTGGCTTCAGGCCTGGTTAGTAGCTGCATGGGAGACCGGCTGTGAACCCCAGGTGCTGCAGGCGTTTTTTGGGGTTTGAGGCCCAATGGCTATGAGCACGCGTGGGAAGCCTTACCTTCAAGGCGCCGGAGCGGCGCCTTGGAGTTTGCCTGTGGCCACACTAAGCCGAAAGCGCCCGCTCTCGTCAGTTCGCGGAAGCTAAGTGGCTTCAGGCCTGGTTAGTAGCTGCATGGGAGACCGGCTGTGAACCCCAGGTGCTGCAGGTGTTTTTTTGGGTTTGAGGCCCAATGGCTATGAGCACGCGTGGGAAGCCTCACCTTCAAGGCGCCGAAACGGCGCCTTGGAGTTTACCTGCGGCCACACTAAGCCGAAAGCGCCCGCTCTCGTCAGATCGCGGAAGCTAAGTGGCTTCAGGCCTGGTTAGTAGCTGCATGGGAGACTGGCTGTGAACCCCAGGTGCTGCAGGCGTTTTTTTGGGTTTGAGGCCCAATGGCTATGAGCACGCGTGGGAAGCCTCACCTTCAAGGCGCCGGAGCGGCGCTTTGGAGTTTTCCTGCGGCCACACTAAGCCGAAAGCGCCCGCTCTCGTCAGATCGCGGAAGCTAAGTGGCTTCAGGCCTGGTTAGTAGCTGCATGGGAGACCGGCTGTGAACCCCAGGTGCTGCAGGCGTTTTTTTGGGTTTGAGGCCCAATGGCTATGAGCACGCGTGGGAAGCCTCACCTTCAAGGCGCCGGAGCGGCGCCTTGTAGTTCGCCTGCGGCCACACTAAGCCGAAAGCGCCCGCTCTCGTCAGATCGCGGAAGCTAAGTGGCTTCAGGCCTGGTTAGTAGCTGCATGGTAGACCGGCTGTGAACCCCAGGTGCTGCAGGTGTTTTTTTGGGTTTGAGGCCCAATGGCTATGAGCACGCGTGGGAAGCCTCACCTTCAAGGCGCCGGAGCGGCGCCATGGAGTTTGCCTGCGGCCACACTAAGCCGAAAGCGCCCGCTCTCGTCAGATCGCGGAAGCTAAGTGGCTTCAGGCCTGGTTAGTAGCTGCATGGGAGACCGGCTGTGAACCCCAGGAGCTGCAGGCGTTTTTTTGGGTTTGAGGCCCAATGGGTATGAGCACGCGTGGGAAGCCTCACCTTCAAGGCGCCGGAGCGGCGCCTTGGAGTTTGCCTGCGGCCACACTAAGCCGAAAGCGCCCGCTCTCGTCAGATCGCGGAAGCTAAGTGGCTTCAGGCCTGGTTAGTAGCTGCATGGGAGACCGGCTGTGAACCCCAGGTGCTGCAGGTGTTTTTTTGGGTTTGAGGCCCAATGGCTATGAGCACGCGTGGGAAGCCTCACCTTCAAGGCGCCGGAGCGGCGCCTTGGATTTTGCCTGCGGCCACACTAAGCCGAAAGCGCCCGCTCTCGTCAGATCGCGGAAGCTAAGTGGCTTCAGGTCTGGTTAGTAGCTGCATGGGAGACCGGCTGTGAACCCCAGGTGCTGCAGGCATTTTTTTGGGTTTGAGGCCCAATGGCTATGAGCACGCATGGGAAGCCTCACCTTCAAGGCGCCGAAACGGCGCCTTGGAGTTTGCCTGCGGCCACACTAAGCCGAAAGCGCCCGCTCTCGTCAGATCGCGGAAGTTAAGTGGCTTCAGGCCTGGTTAGTAGCTGCATGGGAGACCGGCTGTGAACCCCAGGTGCTGCAGGTGTTTTTTTGGGTTTGAGGCCCAATGGCTATGAGCACGCGTGGGAAGCCTCACCTTCAAGGCGCCGGAACGGCGGCTTGGAGTTTGCCTGCGGCCACACTAAGCCGAAAGCGCCCGCTCTCGTCAGATCACAGAAGCTAAGTGGCTTCAGGCCAGGTTAGTAGCTGCATGGGAGACCGGCTGTGAACCCCAGGTGCTGCAGGTGTATTTTTGCGTTAAGGCCCAATGGCTATGAGCACGCGTGGGAAGCCTCACCTTCAAGGCGCCGGAGCGGCGCCTTGGAGTTTACCTGCGGCCACACTAAGCCGAAAGCGCCCGCTCTCGTCAGAGCGCGGAAGCTAAGTGGCTTCAGGCCTGGTTAGTAGCTGCATGGGAGACCGGCTGTGAACCCCAGGTGCTGCAGGCGATTTTTTGGGTTTAAGGCCCAATGGCTATGAGCACGCGTGGGAAGCCTCACCTTCAAGGCGCCGGAGCGGCGCCTTGGAGTTTGCCTGCGGCCACACTAAGCCGAAAGCGCCTGCTTTCGTCAGATCGCTGAAGCTAAGTGGCTTCAGGCCTGGTTAGTAGCTGCATGGGAGACCGGCTGTGAACCCCAGGTGCTGCAGGCGTTTTTTTGGGTTTGAGGCCCAATGGCTATGAGCACGCGTGGGAAGCCTGACCTTCAAGGCGCCGGAGCGGCGCCTTGAAGTTTTCCTGCGGCCACACTAAGCTGAAAGCGCCTGCTCTCGTCAGATCGCTGAAGCTAAGTGGCTTCAGGCCTGGTTAGTAGCTGCATGGGAGACCGGCTGTGAACCCCAGGTGCTGCAGGCATTTTTTGGGGTTTGAGGCCCAATGGCTATGAGCACGCGTGGGAAGCCTTACCTTCAAGGCGCCGGAGCGGCGCCTTGGAGTTTGCTTGCGGCCACACTAAGCCGAAAGCGCCCGCTCTCGTCAGATCGCGGAAGCTAAGTGGCTTCAGGCCTGCTTAGTAGCTGCATGGGAGACCGGCTGTGAACCCCAGGTGCTGCAGGTGTTTTTTTGGGTTTGAGGCCCAATGGCTATGAGCACGCGTGGGAAGCCTCACCTTCAAGGCGCCGGAACGGCGCCTTGGAGTTTGCCTGCGGCCACACTAAGCCGAAAGCGCCCGCTCTCGTCAGATCGCGGAAGCTAAGTGGCTTCAGGCCTGTTTAGTAGCTGCATTGGAGACCGGCTGTGAACCCCAGGTGCTGCAGGTGTTTTTTTGGGTTTGAGGCCCAATGGCTATGAGCACGCGTGGGAAGCCTCACCTTCAAGGCGCCGGAACGGCGGCTTGGAGTTTGCCTGCGGCCACACGAAGCCGAAAGCGCCCGCTCTCGTCAGATCGCGGAAGCTAAGTGGCTTCAGGCCTGGTTAGTAGCTGCATGGGAGACCGGCTGTGAACCCCAGGTGCTGCAGGCGTTTTTTTGGGTTTGAGGCCCAATGGCTATGAGCACGCGTGGGAAGCCTCACCTTCAAGGCGTCGGAACGGCGCCTTGGAGTTTGCCTGCGGCCACACTAAGCCGAAAGCGCCTGCTCTCATCAGATCGCGGAAGCTAAGTGGCTTCAGGCCTGGTTAGTAGCTGCATGGGAGACCGGCTGTGAACCCCAGGTGCTGCAGGTGTTTTTTTGGGTTTGAGGCCCAATGGCTATGAGCACGCGTGGGAAGCCTCACCTTCAAGGCGTCGGAGCGGCGCCTTGGAGTTTACCTGCGGCCACACTAAGCCGAAAGCGCCCGCTCTCGTCAGATCGCGGAAGCTAAGTGGCTTCAGGCCTGGTTAGTAGCTGCATGGGAGACCGGCTGAGAACTGAGGTGCTGCAGGCGTTTTTTTGGGTTTGAGGCCCAATGGCTATGAGCACGCGTGGGAAGCCTCACCTTCAAGGCGCCGGAGCGGCGCCTTGGAGTTTGCCTGCGGCCACACTAAGCCGAAAGCGTCCGCTCTCGTCAGAGCCTGGAAGCTAAGTGGCTTCAGGCCTGGTTAGTAGCTGCATGGGAGACCGGCTGTGAACCCCAGGTGCTGCAGGCGTTTTTTTGGGTTTGAGGCCCAATGGCTATGAGCACGCGTGGGAAGCCTCACCTTCAAGGCGCCGGAGCGGCGCCTTGGAGTTTGCCTGCGGCCACACTAAGCCGAAAGCGCCCGCTCTCGTCAGATCGCTGAAGGTAAGTGGCTTCAGGCCTGGTTAGTAGCTGCATGGGAGACCGGCTGTGAACCCCAGGTGCTGCAGGCGTTTTTTTGGGTTTGAGGCTCAATGGCTATGAGCACGCGTGGGAAGCCTCACCTTCAAGGCGCCGGAACGGCGCCTTGGAGTTTGCCTGCGGCCACACTAAGCCGAAAGCGCCCGCTCTCGTCAGATCGCGGAAGCTAAGTGGCTTCAGGCCTGGTTAGTAGCTGCGTGGGAGACCGGCTGTGAACCCCAGGTGCTGCAGGCGTTTTTTTGGGTTTGAGGCCCAATGGCTATGAGCACGCGTGGGAAGCCTCACCTTCAAGGCGCCGGAGCGGCGCCTTGGAGTTTGCCTGCGGCCACACTAAGCCGAAAGCGCCTGCTCTCGTCAGATCGCTGAAGCTAAGTGGCTTCAGGCCTGGTTAGTAGCTGCATGGGAGACCGGCTGTGAACCCCAGGTGCTGCAGGCGTTTTTTTGGGTTTGAGGCCCAATGGCTATGAGCACGCGTGGGAAGCCTCACCTTCAAGGCGCCGGAGCGGCGCCTTGAAGTTTGCCTGCGGCCACACTAAGCCGAAAGCGCCTGCTCTCGTCAGATCGCGGAAGCTAAGTGGCTTCAGGCCTGGTTAGTAGCTGCATGGGAGACCGGCTGTGAACCCCAGGTGCTGCAGGCGTTTTTTTGGGTTTGAGGCCCAATGGCTATGAGCACGCGTGGGAAGCCTCACCTTCAAGGCGTCGGAACGGCGCCTTGGAGTTTGCCTGCGGCCACACTAAGCCGAAAGCGCCTGCTCTCATCAGATCGCGGAAGCTAAGTGGCTTCAGGCCTGGTTAGTAGCTGCATGGGAGACCGGCTGTGAACCCCAGGTGCTGCAGGTGTTTTTTTGGGTTTGAGGCCCAATGGCTATGAGCACGCGTGGGAAGCCTCACCTTCAAGGCGTCGGAGCGGCGCCTTGGAGTTTACCTGCGGCCACACTAAGCCGAAAGCGCCCGCTCTCGTCAGATCGCGGAAGCTAAGTGGCTTCAGGCCTGGTTAGTAGCTGCATGGGAGACCGGCTGAGAACTGAGGTGCTGCAGGCGTTTTTTTGGGTTTGAGGCCCAATGGCTATGAGCACGCGTGGGAAGCCTCACCTTCAAGGCGCCGGAGCGGCGCCTTGGAGTTTGCCTGCGGCCACACTAAGCCGAAAGCGTCCGCTCTCGTCAGAGCCTGGAAGCTAAGTGGCTTCAGGCCTGGTTAGTAGCTGCATGGGAGACCGGCTGTGAACCCCAGGTGCTGCAGGCGTTTTTTTGGGTTTGAGGCCCAATGGCTATGAGCACGCGTGGGAAGCCTCACCTTCAAGGCGCCGGAGCGGCGCCTTGGAGTTTGCCTGCGGCCACACTAAGCCGAAAGCGCCCGCTCTCGTCAGATCGCTGAAGGTAAGTGGCTTCAGGCCTGGTTAGTAGCTGCATGGGAGACCGGCTGTGAACCCCAGGTGCTGCAGGCGTTTTTTTGGGTTTGAGGCTCAATGGCTATGAGCACGCGTGGGAAGCCTCACCTTCAAGGCGCCGGAACGGCGCCTTGGAGTTTGCCTGCGGCCACACTAAGCCGAAAGCGCCCGCTCTCGTCAGATCGCGGAAGCTAAGTGGCTTCAGGCCTGGTTAGTAGCTGCGTGGGAGACCGGCTGTGAACCCCAGGTGCTGCAGGCGTTTTTTTGGGTTTGAGGCCCAATGGCTATGAGCACGCGTGGGAAGCCTCACCTTCAAGGCGCCGGAGCGGCGCCTTGGAGTTTGCCTGCGGCCACACTAAGCCGAAAGCGCCTGCTCTCGTCAGATCGCTGAAGCTAAGTGGCTTCAGGCCTGGTTAGTAGCTGCATGGGAGACCGGCTGTGAACCCCAGGTGCTGCAGGCGTTTTTTTGGGTTTGAGGCCCAATGGCTATGAGCACGCGTGGGAAGCCTCACCTTCAAGGCGCCGGAGCGGCGCCTTGAAGTTTGCCTGCGGCCACACTAAGCCGAAAGCGCCTGCTCTCGTCAGATCGCTGAAGCTAAGTGGCTTCAGGCCTGGTTAGTAGCTGCATGGGAGACTGGCTGTGAACCCCAGGTGCTGCAGGCATTTTTTGGGGTTTGAGGCCCAATGGCTATGAGCACGCGTGGGAAGCCTCACCTTCAAGGCGCCGGAGCGGCGCCTTGGAGTTTGCTTGCGGCCACACTAAGCCGAAAGCGCCCGCTCTCGTCAGATCGCGGAAGCTAAGTGGCTTCAGGCCTGGTTAGTAGCTGCATGGGAGACCGGCTGTGAACCCCAGGTGCTGCAGGTGTTTTTTTGGGTTTGAGGCCCAATGGCTATGAGCACGCGTGGGAAGCCTCACCTTCAAGGCGCCGGAACGGCGCCTTGGAGTTTTCCTGCGGCCACACTAAGCCGAAAGCGCCCGCTCTCGTCAGATCGCGGAAGCTAAGTGGCTTCAGGCCTGGTTAGTAGCTGCATGGGAGACCGGCTGTGAACCCCAGGTGCTGCAGGCGTTTTTTTGGGTTTGAGGCCCAATGGCTATGAGCACGCGTGGGAAGCCTCACCTTCAAGGCGTCGGAACGGCGCCTTGGAGTTTGCCTGTGGCCACACTAAGCGGAAAGCGCCTGCTCTCGTCAGATTGCGTAAGCTAAGTGGCTTCAGGCCTGGTTAGTAGCTGCATGGGAGACCGGCTGTGAACCCCAGGTGCTGCAGGCGTTTTTTTGGGTTTGAGGCCCAATGGCTATGAGCACGCGTGGGAAGCCTCACCTTCAAGGCGCCGGAGCGGCGCCTTGGAGTTTGCCTGCGGCCACACTAAGCCGAAAGCGTCCGCTCTCGTCAAAGCGTGGAAGCTAAGTGGCATCAGGCCTGGTTAGTAGCTGCATGGGAGACCGGCTGTGAACCTCTGGTGCTGCAGGTGTTTTTTTGGGTTTGAGGCCCAATGGCTATGAGCACGCGTGGGAAGCCTCACCTTCAAGGCGCCGGAACGGCGCCTTGGAGTTTGCCTGCGGCCACAATAAGCTGAAAGCGCCCGCGCTCGTCAGATTGCGGAAGCTAAGTGGCTTCAGGCCTGGTTAGTAGCTGCATGGGAGACCGGCTGTGAACCCCAGGTGCTGCAGGCGTTTTTTTGGGTTTGAGGCCCAATGGCTATGAGCACGCGTGGGAAGCCTCACCTTCAAGGCGCCGGAGCGGCGCCTTGGAGTTTGCCTGCGGCCACACTAAGCCGAAAGCGCCTGCTCTCGTCAGATCGCGGAAGCTAAGTGGCTTCAGGCCTGGTTAGTAGCTGCATGGGAGACCGGCTGTGAACCCCAGGTGCTGCAGGTGTTTTTTCGGGTTTGAGGCCCAATGGCTATGAGCACGCGTGGGAAGCCTCACCTTCAAGGCGTCGGAGCGGCGCCTTGGAGTTTACCTGCGGCCACACTAAGCCGAAAGCGCCCGCTCTCGTCAGATCGCGGAAGGTAAGTGGCTTCAGGCCTGGTTAGTAGCTGCATGGGAGACCGGCTGTGAACCCCAGGTGCTGCAGGTGTTTTTTTGGGTTTGAGGCCCAATGGCTATGAGCATGCGTGGGAAGCCTCACCTTCAAGGAGTCGGAGCGGCGCCTTGGAATTTACCTGCGGCCACACTAAGCCGAAAGCGCCCGCTCTCGTCAGATCGCGGAAGCTAAGTGGCTTCAGGCCTGGTTAGTAGCTGCATGGGAGACCGGCTGTGAACCCCAGGTGCTGCAGGCGTTTTTTTGGGTTTGAGGCCCAATGGCTATGAGCACGCGTGGGAAGCCTCACCTTCAAGGCGTCGGAGCGGCGCCTTGGAGTTTACCTGCGGCCACACTAAGCCGAAAGCGTCCGCTCTCGTCAGAGCGTGGAAGCTAAGTGGCTTCAGACCTGGTTAGTAGCTGCATGGGAGACCGGCTGTGAACCTCTGGTGCTGCAGGTGTTTTTTTGGGTTTGAGGCCCAATGGCTATGAGCACGCGTGGGAAGCCTCACCTTCAAGGCGCCGGAACGGCGCATTGGAGATTGCCTGCGGCCACAATAAGCCGAAAGCGCCTGCTCTCGTCAGATTGCGGAAGCTAAGTGGCTTCCTGCCTGGTTAGTAGCTGCATGGGAGACCGGCTGTGAACCCCAGGTGCTGCAGGCGTTTTTTTGGGTTTGAGGCTCAATGGCTATGAGCACGCGTGGGAAGCCTCACCTTCAAGGCGCCAGAACGGCGCCTTGGAGCTTGCCTGCGGCCACACTAAGCCGAAAGCGCCCGCTCTCATCAGATCGCGGAAGCTAAGTGACTTCAGGCCTGGTTAGTAGCTGCATGGGAAACCGGCTGTGAACCCCAGGTGCTGCAGGTGTTGTTTTGGGTTTGAGGCCCAATGGCTATGAGCACGCGTGGGAAGCCTCACCTTCAAGGCGTCGGAGCGGCGCCTTGGAGTTTACCTGCGGGCACACTAAGCCGAAAGCGTCCGCTCTCGTCAGAGCGTGGAAGCTAAGTGGCTTCAGACCTGGTTAGTAGCTGCATGGGAGACCGGCTGTGAACCTCTGGTGCTGCAGGTGTTTTTTTGGGTTTGAGGCCCAATGGCTATGAGCACGCGTGGGAAGCCTCACCTTCAAGGCGCCGGAACGGCGCATTGGAGATTGCCTGCGGCCACAATAAGCCGAAAGCGCCTGCTCTCGTCAGATTGCGGAAGCTAAGTGGCTTCCTGCCTGGTTAGTAGCTGCATGGGAGACCGGCTGTGAACCCCAGGTGCTGCAGGCGTTTTTTTGGGTTTGAGGCTCAATGGCTATGAGCACGCGTGGGAAGCCTCACCTTCAAGGCGCCAGAACGGCGCCTTGGAGCTTGCCTGCGGCCACACTAAGCCGAAAGCGCCCGCTCTCATCAGATCGCGGAAGCTAAGTGACTTCAGGCCTGGTTAGTAGCTGCATGGGAAACCGGCTGTGAACCCCAGGTGCTGCAGGTGTTGTTTTGGGTTTGAGGCCCAATGGCTATGAGCACGCGTGGGAAGCCTCACCTTCAAGGCGCCGGAGCGGCGCCTTGGAGTTTTCCTGCGGCCACACTAAGCCGAAAGCGCCCGCTCTCGTCAGATCGCGGAAGCTAAGTGGCTTCAGGCCTGGTTAGTAGCTGCATGGGAGACCGGCTGTGAACCCCAGGTGCTGCAGGCGTTTTTTTGGGTTTGAGGCCCAATGGGTATGAGCACGCGTGGGAAGCCTCACCTTCAAGGCGCCGGAGCGGCGCCTTGGAGTTTGCCTGCGGCCACACTAAGCCGAAAGCGCCCGCTCTCGTCAGATCGCGGAAGCTAAGTGGCTTCAGGCCTGGTTAGTAGCTGCATGGGAGACCGGCTGTGAACCCCAGGTGCTGCAGGTGTTTTTTTGGGTTTGAGGCCCAATGGCTATGAGCACGCGTGGGAAGCCTCACCTTCAAGGCGCCGGAGCGGCGCCTTGGATTTTGCCTGCGGCCACACTAAGCCGAAAGCGCCCGCTCTCGTCAGATCGCGGAAGCTAAGTGGCTTCAGGCCTGGTTAGTAGCTGCATGGGAGACCGGCTGTGAACCCCAGGTGCTGCAGGCATTTTTTTGGGTTTGAGGCCCAATGGCTATGAGCACGCATGGAAAGCTTCACCTTCAAGGCGCCGAAACGGCGCCTTGGAGTTTGCCTGCGGCCACACTAAGCCGAAAGCGCCCGCTCTCGTCAGATCGCGGAAGTTAAGTGGCTTCAGGCCTGGTTAGTAGCTGCATGGGAGACCGGCTGTGAACCCCAGGTGCTGCAGGTGTTTTTTTGGGTTTGAGGCCCAATGGCTATGAGCACGCGTGGGAAGCCTCACCTTCAAGGCGCCGGAGCGGCGCCTTGGAGTTTGCCTGCGGCTACACTAAGCCGAAAGCGCCCGCTCTCGTCAGATCACAGAAGCTAAGTGGCTTCAGGCCAGGTTAGTAGCTGCATGGGAGACCGGCTGTGAACCCCAGGTGCTGCAGGCGTATTTTTGGGTTAAGGCCCAATGGCTATGAGCACGCGTGGGAAGCCTCACCTTCAAGGCGCCGGAGCGGCGCCTTGGAGTTTGCCTGCGGCCACACTAAGCTGAAAGCGCCCGCTCTCGTCAGATCGCGGAAGCTAAGTGGCTTCAGGCCTGGTTAGTAGCAGCATGGGAGACCGGCTGTGAACCCCAGGTGCTGCAGGTGTTTTTTTGGGTTTGAGGCCCAATGGCTATGAGCACGCGTGGGAAGCCTCACCTTCAAGGCGCCGGAACGGCGGCTTGGAGTTTGCCTGCGGCCACACTAAGCCGAAAGCGCCCGCTCTCGTCAGATCGCGGAAGCTAAGTGGCTTCAGGCCTGGTTAGTAGCTGCATGGGAGACCGGCTGTGAACCCCAGGTGCTGCAGGCGTTTGTTTGGGTTTGAGGCCCAATGGCTATGAGCACGCGTGGGAAGCCTCACCTTCAAGGCGCCGGAGCGGCGCCTTGGAGTTTGCCTGCGGCCACACTAAGCCGAAAGCGCCCGCTCTCGTCAGATCGCGGAAGCTAAGTGGCTTCAGGCCTGGTTAGTAGCTGCATGGGAGATCGGCTGTAAACCCCAGGTGCTGCAGGCATTTTTTTGGGTTTGAGGCCCAATGGCTATGAGCACGCGTGGGAAGCCTCACCTTCAAGGCGCCGGAACGGCGACTTGGAGTTTGGCTGCGGCCACACTAAGCCGAATGCGCCTGCTCTCGTCAGATCGCGGAAGCTAAGTGGCTTCAGGCCTGGTTAGTAGCTGCATGGGAGACCGGCTGTGAACCCCAGGTGCTGCAGGTGTTTTTTTGGGTTTGAGGCCCAATGGCTATGAGCACACGTGGGAAGCCTCACCTTCAAGGCGCCGGAGCGGCGCCTTGGGGTTTGCCTGCGGCCACACTAAGCCGAAAGCGCCCGCTCTCGTCAGATCGCGGAAGCTAAGTGGCTTCAGGCCTGGTTAGTAGCTGCATGGGAGACCGGCTGTGAACTCCAGGTGCTGCAGGTGTTTTTTGGGGTTTGAGGCCCAATGGCTATGAGCACGCGTGGGAAGCCTCACCTTCAAGGCGCCGGAGCGGCGCCTTGGAGTTTGCCTGCGGCCACACTAAGCCGAAAGCGCCCGCTCTCGTCAGATCGCGGAAGCTAAGTGGCTTCAGGCCTGGTTAGTAGCTGCATGGGAGACCGGCTGTGAACTCCAGGTGCTGCAGGCGTTTTTTGGGGTTTGAGGCCCAATGGCTATGAGCACGCGTGGGAAGCCTCACCTTCAAGGCGCCGGAACGGCGACTTGGAGTTTGGCTGCGGCCACACTAAGCCGAATGCGCCTGCTCTCGTCAGATCGCGGAAGCTAAGTGGCTTCAGGCCTGGTTAGTAGCTGCATGGGAGACCGGCTGTGAACCCCAGGTGCTGCAGGTGTTTTTTTGGGTTTGAGGCCCAATGGCTATGAGCACGCGTGGGAAGCCTCACCTTCAAGGCGCCGGAGCGGCGCCTTGAGGTTTGCCTGCGGCCACACAAAGCCGAAAGCGCCCGCTCTCGTCAGATCGCGGAAGCTAAGTGGCTACAGGCCTGGTTAGTAGCTGCATGGGAGGCCGGCTGTGAACTCCAGGTGCTGCAGGTGTTTTTTGGGGTTTGAGGCCCAATGGCTATGAGCACGCGTGGGAAGCCTCACCTTCAAGGCGCCGGAGCGGCGCCTTGGAGTTTGCCTGCGGCCACACTAAGCCGAAAGCGCCCGCTCTCGTCAGATTGCGGAAGCTAAGTGGCTTCAGGCCTGGTTAGTAGCTGCATGGGAGACCGGCTGTGAACTCCTGGTGCTGCAGACGTTTTTTGGGGTTTGAGGCCCAATGGCTATGAGCACGCGTGGGAAGCCTCACCTTCAAGGCGCCGGAGCGGCGCCTTGGAGTTTGCCTGCGGCCACACTAAGCCGAAAGCGCCCGCTCTTGTCAGATCGCAGAAGCTAAGTGGCTTCAGGCCTGGTTAGTAGCTGCATGGGAGACCGGCTGTGAACCCCAGGTGCTGCCGGCGTTTTTTTGGGTTTGAGACCCAATGGCTATGAGCACGCGTGGGAAGCCTCACCTTCAAGGCGCCGGAGCGGCGCCTTGGAGTTTGCCTGCGGCCACACTAAGCCGAAAGTGCCCGCTCTCGTCAGATCGCGGAAGCTAAGTGGCTTCAGGCCTGGTTAGTAGCTGCATGGGAGACCGGCTGTGAACCCCACGTGCTGCAGGCGTTTTTTTGGGTTTGAGGCCCAATGGCTATGAGCACGCGTGGGAAGCCTCACCTTCAAGGCGCCGGAGCGGCGCCTTGGAGTTTGCCTGCGGCCACACTAAGCCGAATGCTCCTTCTCTCGTCAGATCGCGGAAGCTAAGTGGCTTCAGGCCTGGTTAGTAGCTGCATGGGAGACCGGCTGTGAACCCCAGGTGCTGCAGGTGTTTTTTTGGGTTTGAGGCCCAATGGCTATGAGCACGCGTGGGAAGCCTCACCTTCAAGGCGCCGGAACGGCGCCTTAGAGTTTGCCTGCGGCCACACTAAGCCGAAAGCGCCCGCTCTCGTCAGATCGCGGAAGCTAAGTGGTTTCAGGCCTGGTTAGTAGCTGCATGGGAGACTGGCTGTGAACCCCAGGTGCTGCAGGCGTTTTTTTGGGTTTGAGGCCCAATGGCTATGAGCACTCGTGGGAAGCCTCACCTTCAAGGCGCCGGAGCGGCGCTTTGGAGTTTGCCTGAGGCCACACTAAGCCGAAAGCCCCCGCTCTCGTCAGATCGCGGAAGCTAAGTGGCTTCAGGCCTGGTTAGTAGCTGCATGGGAGACTGGCTGTGAACCCCAGGTGCTGCAGGCGTTTTTTTGGGTTTGAGGCCCAATGGCTATGAGCACGCGTGGGAAGCCTCACCTTCAAGGCGCCGTAACGGCGCCTTGGAGTTTGCTTGCGGCCACACTAAGCCGAAAGCGCCCGCTCTCGTCAGATAGCGGAAGCTAAGTGGCTTCAGGCCTGGTTAGCAGCTGCATGGGAGACCGGCTGTGAACCCCAGGTGCTGCAGGCGTATTTTTGGGTTTGAGGCCCAATGGCTATGAGCACGCGTGGGAAGCCTCACCTTCAAGGCGCCGGAACGGCGCCTTGGAGTTTGCCTGTGGCCACACTAAGCCGAAAGCGCCCGCTCTCGACAGATCGCGGAAGCTAAGTGGCTTCAGGCCTGGTTAGTAGCTGCATGGGAGACCGGCTGTGAACCCCAGGTGCTGCAGGCGTTTTTTTGGGCTTGAGGCCCAATGGCTATGAGCACGCGTGGGAAGCCTCACCTTCAAGGCGCCGGAACGGCGCCTTGGAGTTTGCCTGTGGCCACACTAAGCCGAAAGCGCCCGCTCTCGTCAGATCGCGGAAGCTAAGTGGCTTCAGGCCTGGTTAGTAGCTGCATGGGAGACCGGCTGTGAACCCCAGGTGCTGCAGGCGTTTTTTTGGGTTTGAGGCCCAATGGCTATGAGCACGCGTGGGAAGCCTCACCTTCAAGGCGCCGGAGCGGCGCCTTGAAGTTTGCCAGCGGCCACACTAAGCCGAAAGCGCCCGCTCTCATCAGATCGTGGAAGCTAAGTGGCTTCAGGCCTGGTTAGTAGCTGCATGGGAGACCGGCTGTGAACCCCAGGTGCTGCAGGCGTTTTTTGGGGTTTGAGGCCCAATGGCTATGAGCACGCGTGGGAAGCCTCACCTTCAAGGCGCCGGAACGGCGCCTTGGAGTTTGCATGCGGCCACACTAAGCCGAAAGCGCCCGCTCTCGTCAGATCGCGGAAGCTAAGTGGCTTCAGGCCTGGTTAGTAGCTGCATGGGAGACCGGCTGTGAACCCCAGGTGCTGCAGGTGTTTTTTTGGGTTTGAGGCCCAATGGCTATGAGCACGCGTGGGAAGCCTCACCTTCAAGGCGCCGGAGCGGTGCCTTAGAGTTTGCCTGCGGCCACACTAAGCCGAAAGCGCCCGCTCTCGTCAGATCACGGAAGCTAAGTGGCTTCAGGCCTGGTTAGTAGCTGCATGGGAGACCGGCTGTGAACCCCAGGTGCTGCAGGCGTTTTTTTGGGTTTGAGGCCCAATGGCTATGAGCACGCGTGGGAAGCCTCACCTTCAAGGCGCCGGAACGGCGCCTTGGAGTTTGCCTGTGGCCACACTAAGACGAAAGCGCCCGCTCTCGTCAGATCGCGGAAGCTAAGTGGCTTCAGGCCTGGTTAGTAGCTGCATTCGAGACCGGCTGTGAACCCCAGGTGCTGCAGGCGTTTTTTTGGGTTTGAGGCCCAATGGCTATGAGCACGCGTGGGAAGCCTCACCTTCAAGGCGCCGGAACGGCGCCTTGGAGTTTGCCTGTGGCCACACTAAGCCGAAAGCGCCCGCTCTCGTCAGGTCGCGGAAGCTAAGTGGCTTCAGGCCTGGTTAGTAGCTGCATGGGAGACCGGCTGTGAACCCCAGGTGCTGCAGGCATTTTTTTGGGTTTGAGGCCCAATGGCTATGAGTACGCGTGGGATGCCTCACCTTCAAGGCGCCGGAACGGCGCCTTGGAGTTTGCCTGCGGCCACACTAAGCCGAAAGCGCCCGCTCTCGTCAGATCGCGGAAGCTAAGTGGCTTCAGGCCTGGTTAGTAGCTGCATGGGAGACTGGCTGTGAACCCCAGGTGCTGCAGGTGTTTTTTTGGGTTTGAGGCCCAATGGCTATGAGCACGCGTGGGAAGCCTCACCTTCAATGCGCCGGAACGGCGCCTTGGAGTTTGCCTGCGGCCACACTAAGCCGAAAGCGCCCGCTCTCATCAGATCGCGCAAGCTAAGTGGCTTCATGCCTGGTTAGTAGCTGCATGGGAGACCGGCTGTGAACCCCAGGTGCTGCAGGCGTTTTTTTGGGTTTGAGGCCCAATGGCTATGAGCACGCGTGGGAAGCCTCACCTTCAAGACGCCGGAGCGGCGCCTTGGAGTTTTCCTGCGGCCACACTAAGCCGAAAGCGCCCGCTCTCGTCAGAATGCGGAAGCTAAGTGGCTTCAGGCCTGGTTAGTAGCTGCATGGGAGACCGGCTGTGAACCCCAGGTGCTGCAGGTGTTTTTTTGGGTTTGAGGCCCAATGGCTATGAGCACGTGTGGGAAGCCTCACCTTCAAGGCGCCGGAGCGGCGCCTTGGAGTTTGCCTGCGGCCACACAAAGCTGAAAGCACCCGCTCTCGTCAGATCGCGGAAGCTAAGTGGCTTCAGGCCTGATTAGTAGCTGAGTGGGAGACCGGCTGTGAACCCCAGGTGCTGCAGGTGTTTTTTTGGGTTTGAGGCCCAATGGCTATGAGCACGCGTGGGAAGCCTCACCTTCAAGGCGCCGGAACGGCGCCTTGGAGTTTGCCTGCGGCCACACTAAGCCGAAAGCGCCTGCACTCGTCAGATCGCGGAAGCTAAGTGGCTTCAGGCCTGGTTAGTAGCTGCATGGGAGACCGGCTGTGAACCCCAGGTGCTGCAGGTGTTTTTTTGGGTTTGAGGCCCAATGGCTATGAGCACGCGTGGGAAGCCTCACCTTCAAGGCGCCGGAGCGGCGCCTTGCAGTTTGCCTGCGGCCACACTAAGCCGAAAGCGCTTGCTCTCGTCAGATCGCGGAAGCTAAGTGGCTTCAGGCCTGGTTAGTAGCTGCATGGGAGACCGGCTGTGAACCCCAGGTGCTGCAGGTGTTTTTTTGGGTTTGAGGCCCAATGGCTATGAGCACGCGTGGGAAGCCTCACCTTCAAGGCGCCGGAGCGGCGCCTTGCAGTTTGCCTGTGGCCACACTAAGCCGAAAGCGCCTGCTCTCGTCAGATCGCGGAAGCTAAGTGGCTTCAGGCCTGGTTAGTAGCTGCATGGGAGACCGGCTGTGAACCCCAGGTGCTGCAGGCGTTTTTTTGGGTTTGAGGCCCAATGGCTATGAGCACGCGTGGGAAGCCTCACCTTCAAGGCGCCGGAACGGCGCCTTGGAGTTTGCCTGCGGCTACACTAAGCCGAAAGCGCCCGCTCTCGTCAGATCGCGGAAGCTAAGTGGCTTCAGGCCTGGTTAGTAGCTGCATGGGAGACCGGCTGTGAACCCCAGGTGCTGCAGGCGTTTTTTTGGGTTTGAGGCCCAATGGCTATGAGCACGCCCAGGGAAGCCTCACCTTCAAGGCGCCGGAACGGCGCCTTGGAGTTTGTCTGCGGCCACACTAAGCCGAAAGCGCCTGCTCTCGTCTGATCGCGGAAGCTAAGTGGTTTCAGGCCTGGTTAGTAGCTGCATGGGAGACCGGCTGTGAACCCCAGGTGCTGCAGGTGTTTTTTTGGGTTTGAGGCCCAATGGCTATGAGCACGCGTGGGAAGCCTCACCTTCAAGGCGCCGGAGCGGCGCCTTGGAGTTTGCCTGTGGCCACACTAAGTCGAAAGCGCCCGCTCTCGTCAGATCGCGGAAGCTAAGTGGCTTCAGGCCTGGTTAGTAGCTGCATGGGAGACCGGCTGTGAACCCCAGGTGCTGCAGGCGTTTTTTTGGGTTTGAGGCCCAATGGCTATGAGCACGCGTGGGAAGCCTCACCTTCAAGGCGCCGGAGCGGCGCCTTGGAGTTTGCCTGCGGCCACACTAAGCCGAAAGTGCCCGCTCTCGTCAGATCGCGGAAGCTAAGTGGCTTCAGGCCTGGTTAGTAGCTGCATGGGAGACCGGCTGTGAACCCCAGGTGCTGCAGGCGTTTTTTTTGGGTTTGAGGCCCAATGGCTATGAGCACGCGTGGGAAGCCTCACCTTCAAGGCGCCGGAACGGCGCCTTAGAGTTTGCCTGCGGCCACACTAAGCCGAAAGCGCCCACTCTCGTCAGATCGCGGAAGCTAAGTGGCTTCAGGCCTGGTTAGTAGCTGCATGGGAGACTGGCTGTGAACCCCAGGTGCTGCAGGCGTTTTTTTGGGTTTGAGGCCCAATGGCTATGAGCACGCGTGGGAAGCCTCACCTTCAAGGCGCCGGAGCGGCGCCTTGGAGTTTGCCTGCGGCCACACTAAGCCGAAAGCGCCCGCTCTCGTCAGATCGCGGAAGCTAAGTGGCTTCAGGCCTGGTTAGTAGCTGCATGGGAGACCTGCTGTGAACCCCATGTGCTGCAGGCGTTTTTTTGGGTTTGAGGCCCAATGGCTATGAGCACGCGTGGGAAGCCTCACTTTCAAGGCGCCGGAACGGCGCCTTGGAGCTTGCCTGCGGCCACACTAAGCCGAAAGCGCCCACTCTCGTCAGATCGCGGAAGCTAAGTGGCTTCAGGCCTGGTTAGTAGCTGCATGGGAGACCGGCTGTGAACCCCAGGTGCTGCAGGTGTTTTTTTGGGTTTGAGGCCCAATGGCTATGAGCACGCGTGGGAAGCCTCACCTTCAAGGCGCCGGAACGGCGCCTTGGAGTTTGCCTGCGGCCACACTAAGCCGAAAGCGCCCGCTCTCGTCAGATCGCGGAAGCTAAGTGGCTTCAGGCCTGGTTAGTAGCTGCATGGGAGACCGGCTGTGAACCCCAGGTGCTACAGGCGTTTTTTTGGGTTTGAGGCCCAATGGCTATGAGCACGCGTGGGAAGCCTCACCTTCAAGGCGCCGGAGCGGCGCCTTGGAGTTTGCCTGCGGCCACACTAAGCCGACAGCGCCCGCTCTCGTCAGATCGCGGAAGCTAAGTGGATTCAGGCCTGGTTAGTAGCTGCATGGGAGACCGGCTGTGAACCCCAGGTGCTGCAGGCGTTTTTTTGGGTTTGAGGCCCAATGGCTGTGAGCACGCGTGGGAAGCCTCACCTTCAAGGCGCCGGAGCGGCGCCTCGGAGTTTGCCTGCGGCCACACTAAGCCGAAAGCGCCCGCTCTCGTCAGATCGCGGAAGCTAAGTGGCTTCAGGCCTGGTTAGTAGCTGCATGGGAGACCGTGTGTGAACCCCAGGTGCTGCAGGTGTATTTTTGGGTTTGAGGCCCAATGGCTATGAGCACGCGTGGGAAGCCTCACCTTCAAGGCCCCGGAACGGCGCCTTGGAGTTTGCCTGCGGCCACACTAAGCCGAAAGCGCCCGCTCTCGTCAGATTGCGGAAGCTAAGTGGCTTCAGGCCTGGTTAGTAGCTGCATGGGAGACCGGCTGTGAACCCCAGGTGCTACAGGCGTTTTTTTGGGTTTGAGGCCCAATGGCTATGAGCACGCGTGGGAAGCCTCACCTTCAAGGCGCCGGAGCGGCGCCTTGGAGTTTGCCTGCGGCCATACTAAGCCGAAAGCGCCCGCCCTCATCAGATCGCGGAAGCTAAGTGGCTTCAGGCCTGGTTAGTAGCTGCATGGGAGACCGGCTGTGAACCCCAGGTGCTGCAGGTGTTTTTTTGGGTTTGAGGCCCAATGGCTGTGAGCACGCGTGGGAAGCCTCACCTTCAAGGCGCCGGAGCGGCGCCTTGGAGTTTGCCTGCGGCCACACTAAGCCGAAAGCGCCCGCTCTCGTCAGATCGCGGAAGCTAAGTGGCTTCAGGCCTGGTTAGTAGCTGCATGGGAGACCGGCTGTAAACCCCAGGTGCTGCAGGTGTTTTTTTGGGTTTGAGGCCCAATGGCTATGAGCACGCGTGGAAAGCCTCACCTTCAAGGCGCCGGAACGGTGCCTTGGAGCTTGCCTGCGGCCACACTAAGCCGAAAGCGCCCGCTCTCGTCAGATCGTGGAAGCTAAGTGGCTTCAGGCCTGGTTAGTAGCTGCATGGGAGACCGGCTGTGAACCCCAGGTGCTGCAGGTGTTTTTTTGGGTTTGAGGCCCAATGGCTATGAGCACGCGTGGGAAGCCTCACCTTCAAGGCGCCGGAACGGCGCCTTGGAGTTTGCCTGCGGCCACACTAAGCCGAAAGCGCCCGCTCTCGTCAGATCGCGGAAGCTAAGTGGCTTCAGGCCTAGTTAGTAGCTGCATGGGAGACCGGCTGTGAACCCCAGGTGCTGCAGGTGTTTTTTTGGGTTTGAGGCCCAATGGCTATGAGCACGCGTGGGAAGCCTCACCTTCAAGGCGCCGGAACGGCGCCTTGGAGTTTACCTGCGGCCACACTAAGCCGAAAGCGCTTGCTCTCGTCAGATCGAGGAAGCTAAGTGGCTTCAGGCCTGGTTAGTAGCTGCATGGGAGACCGGCTGTGAACCCCAGGTGCTGCAGGCGTTTTTTTGGGTTTGAGGCCCAATGGCTGTGAGCACGCGTGGGAAGCCTCACCTTCAAGGCGCCGGAGCGGCGCCTTGGAGTTTGCCGGCGGCCACACTAAGCCGAAAGCGCCCGCTCTCGTCAGATCGCGGAAGCTAAGTGGCTTCAGGCCTGGTTAGTAGCTGCATGGGAGACCGGCTGTGAACCCCAGGTGCTGCAGGCGTTTTTTTGGGTTTGAGGCCCAATGGCTGTGAGCACGCGTGGGAAGCCTCACCTTCAAGGCGCCGGAACGGCGCCTTGGAGTTTGCCTGCGGCCACACTAAGCCGAAAGCGCCCGCTCTCGTCAGATCGCGGAAGCTAAGTGGCTTCAGGCCTGGTTAGTAGCTGCATGGGAGACCGGCTGTGAACCCCAGGTGCTGCAGGCGTTTTTTTGGGTTTGAGGCCCAATGGCTATGAGCACGCGTGGGAAGCCTCACCTTCAAGGCGCCGGAACGGCGCCTTGGAGTTTGCCTGCGGCCACACTAAGCCTAAAGCGCCTGTTCTCGTTAGATCGCGGAAGCTAAGTGGCTTCAGGCCTAGTTAGTAGCTGCATGAGAGACCGGCTGTGAACCCCAGGTGCTGCAGGTGTTTTTTTGGGTTTGAGGCCCAATGGCTATGAGCACGCGTGGGAAGCCTCACCTTCAAGGCGCCTGAGCGGCGCCTTGGAGTTTACCTGCGGCCACACTAAGCCGAAAGCGCCCGCTCTCGTCAGATCGCGGAAGCTAAGTGGCTTCAGGCCTGGTTAGTAGCTGCATGGGAGACCGGCTGTGAACCCCAGGTGCTGCAGGTGTTTTTTTGGGTTTGAGGCCCAATGGCTGTGAGCACGCGTGGGAAGCCTCACCTTCAAGGCGCCGGAACGGTGCCTTGGAGCTTGCCTGCGGCCACACTAAGCCGAAAGCGCCCGCTCTCGTCAGATCGTGGAAGCTAAGTGGCTTCAGGCCTGGTTAGTAGCTGCATGGGAGACCGGCTGTGAACCCCAGGTGCTGCAGGTGTTTTTTTGGGTTTGAGGCCCAATGGCTATGAGCACGCGTGGGAAGCCTCACCTTCAAGGCGCCGGAACGGCGCCTTGGAGTTTGCCTGCGGCCACACTAAGCCGAAAGCGCCCGCTCTCGTCAGATCGCGGAAGCTAAGTGGCTTCAGGCCTAGTTAGTAGCTGCATGGGAGACCGGCTGTGAACCCCAGGTGCTGCAGGTGTTTTTTTGGGTTTGAGGCCCAATGGCTATGAGCACGCGTGGGAAGCCTCACCTTCAAGGCGCCGGAACGGCGCCTTGGAGTTTACCTGCGGCCACACTAAGCCGAAAGCGCCCGCTCTCGTCAGATCGAGGAAGCTAAGTGGCTTCAGGCCTGGTTAGTAGCTGCATGGGAGACCGGCTGTGAACCCCAGGTGCTGCAGGCGTTTTTTTGGGTTTGAGGCCCAATGGCTGTGAGCACGCGTGGGAAGCCTCACCTTCAAGGCGCCGGAGCGGCGCCTTGGAGTTTGCCGGCGGCCACACTAAGCCGAAAGCGCCCGCTCTCGTCAGATCGCGGAAGCTAAGTGGCTTCAGGCCTGGTTAGTAGCTGCATGGGAGACCTGCTGTGAACCCCAGGTGCTGCAGGCGTTTTTTTGGGTTTGAGGCCCAATGGCTGTGAGCACGCGTGGGAAGCCTCACCTTCAAGGCGCCGGAACGGCGCCTTGGAGTTTGCCTGCGGCCACACTAAGCCGAAAGCGCCCGCTCTCGTCAGATCGCGGAAGCTAAGTGGCTTCAGGCCTGGTTAGTAGCTGCATGGGAGACCGGCTGTGAACCCCAGGTGCTGCAGGCGTTTTTTTGGGTTTGAGGCCCAATGGCTATGAGCACGCGTGGGAAGCCTCACCTTCAAGGCGCCGGAACGGCGCCTTGGAGTTTGCCTGCGGCCACACTAAGCCGAAAGCGCCTGTTCTCGTTAGATCGCGGAAGCTAAGTGGCTTCAGGCCTAGTTAGTAGCTGCATGAGAGACCGGCTGTGAACCCCAGGTGCTGCAGGTGTTTTTTTGGGTTTGAGGCCCAATGGCTATGAGCACGCGTGGGAAGCCTCACCTTCAAGGCGCCTGAGCGGCGCCTTGGAGTTTACCTGCGGCCACACTAAGCCGAAAGCGCCCGCTCTCGTCAGATCGCGGAAGCTAAGTGGCTTCAGGCCTGGTTAGTAGCTGCATGGGAGACCGGCTGTGAACCCCAGGTGCTGCAGGTGTTTTTTTGGGTTTGAGGCCCAATGGCTGTGAGCACGCGTGGGAAGCCTCACCTTCAAGGCGCCGGAACGGCGCCTTGGAGTTTGCCTGCGGCCACACTAAGCCGAAAGCGCCCGCTCTCGTCAGATCGCGGAAGCTAAGTGGCTTCAGGCCTGGTTAGTAGCTGCATGGGAGACCGGCTGTGAACCCCAGGTGCTGCAGGCGGTATTTTTGGGTTTGAGGCCCAATGGCTATGAGCACGCGTGAGAAGCCTCACCTTCAAGGCGCCGGAGCGGCGCCTTGGAGTTTGCCTGCGGCCACACTAAGCCGAAAGCGCCCGCTCTCGTCAGATCGCGGAAGCTAAGTGGCTTCAGGCCTGGTTAGTAGCTGCATGGGAGACCGGCTGTGAACCCCAGGTGCTGCAGGCGTTTTTTTTGGGTTTGAGGCCCAATGGCTATGAGCACGCGTCGGAAGCCTCACCTTCAAGGCGCCGGAACGGCGCCTTGGAGTTTGCCTGCGGCCACACTAAGCTGAAAGCGCCCGCTCTCGTCAGATCGCGGAAGCTAAGTGGCTTCAGGCCTGGTTAGTAGCTGCATGGGAGACCGGCTGTGAACCCCAGGTGCTGCAGGCGTTTTTTTGGGTTTGAGGCCCAATGGCTATGAGCACGCGTGGGAAGCCTCACCTTCAAGGCGCCGGAGCGGCGCTTTGGAGTTTACCTGCGGCCACACTAAGCCGAAATCGCCCGCTCTCGTCAGATCACGGAAGCTAAGTGGCTTCAGGCCTGGTTAGTAGCTCCATGGGAGACCGGCTGTGAACCCCAGGTGCTGCAGGCGTTTTTTTGGGTTTGAGGCCCAATGGCTATGAGCACGCGTGGGAAGCCTCACCTTCAAGGCGCCGAACGGCGCCTTGGAGTTTGCCTGCGGCCACACTAAGCCGAAAGCGCCCGCTCTCGTCAGATCGCGGAAGCTAAGTGGCTTCAGGCCTGGTTAGTAGCTGCATGGGAGACCGGCTGTGAACCCCAGGTGCTGCAGGCGTTTATTTGGGTTTGAGGCCCAATGGCTATGAGCACGCGTGGGAAGCCTCACCTTCAAGGCGCCGGAGCGGCGCCTTGGAGTTTGCCTGCGGCCACACTAAGTCGAAAGTGCCCGCTCTCGTCAGATCGCGGAAGCTAAGTGGCTTCAGGCCTGGTTAGTAGCTGCATGGGAGACCGGCTGTGAACCCCAGGTGCTGCAGGCGTTTTTTTGGGTTTGAGGCCCAATGGCTATGAGCACGCGTGGGAAGCCTCACCTTCAAGGCGCCGGAACGGCGCCTTGGAGTTTGCCTGTGGCCACACTAAGCCGAAAGCGCCCGCTCTCGTCAGATTGCGGAAGCTAAGTGGCTTCAGGCCTGGTTAGTAGCTGCATGGGAGACTGGCTGTGAACCCCAGGTGCTGCAGGTGTTTTTTTGGGTTTGAGGCCCAATGGCTATGAGCACGCGTGGGAAGCCTCACCTTCAATGCGCCGGAACGGCGCCTTGGAGTTAGCCTGCGGCCACACTAAGCCGAAAGCGCCCGCTCTCATCAGATCGCGCAAGCTAAGTGGCTTCAGGCCTGGTTAGTAGCTGCATGGGAGACCGGCTGTGAACCCCAGGTGCTGCAGGCGTTTTTTTGGGTTTGAGGCCCAATGGCTATGAGCACGCGTGGGAAGCCTCACCTTCAAGGCGCCGGAGCGGCGCCTTGTAGTTTGCCTGCGGCCACACTAAGCCGAAAGCGCCCGCTCTCGTCAGAATGCGGAAGCTAAGTGGCTTCAGGCCTGGTTAGTAGCTGCATGGGAGACCGGCTGTGAACCCCAGGTGCTGCAGGTGTTTTTTTGGGTTTGAGGCCCAATGGCTATGAGCACGCGTGGGAAGCCTCACCTTCAAGGCGCCGGAGCGGCGCCTTGGAGTTTGCCTGCGGCCACACTAAGCAGAAAACGCCCGCTCTCGTCAGATCGCGGAAGCTAAGTGGCTTCAGGCCTGATTAGTAGCTGAGTGGGAGACCGGCTGTGAACCCCAGGTGCTGCAGGTGTTTTTTTGGGTTTGAGGCCCAGTGGCTATGAGCACGCGTGGGAAGCCTCACCTTCAAGGCGCCGGAACGGCGCCTTGGAGTTTGCCTGCGGCCACACTAAGCCGAAAGCGCCCGCTCTCGTCAGATCGCGGAAGCTAAGTGGCTTCAGGCCTGGTTAGTAGCTGCATGGGAGACCGGCTGTGAACCCCAGGTGCTGCAGGTGTTTTTTTGGGTTTGAGGCCCAATGGCTATGAGCACGCGTGGGAAGCCTCACCTTCAAGGCGCCGGAGCGGCGCCTTGCAGTTTGCCTGCGGCCACACTAAGCCGAAAGCGCCTGCTCTCGTCAGATCGTGGAAGCTAAGTGGCTTCAGGCCTGGTTAGTAGCTGCATGGGAGACCGGCTGTGAACCCCAGGTGCTGCAGGCGGTTTTTTGGGTTTGAGGCCCAATGGCTATGAGCACGCGTGGGAAGCCTCACCTTCAAGGCGCCGGAACGGCGCCTTGGAGTTTGCCTGCGGCCACACTAAGCCGAAAGCACCCGCTCTCGTCAGATCGCGGAAGCTAAGTGGCTTCAGGCCTGGTTAGTAGCTGCATGGGAGACCGGCTGTGAACCCCAGGTGCTGCAGGCGTTTTTTTGGGTTTGAGGCCCAATGGCTATGAGCACGCGTGGGAAGCCTCACCTTCAAGGCGCCAGAACGGCGCCTTGGAGTTTGCCTGCGGCCACACTAAGCCGAAAGCGCCCGCTCTCGTCAGATCGCGGAAGCTAAGTGGCTTCAGGCCTGGTTAGTAGCTGCATGGGAGACCGGCTGTGAACCCCAGGTGCTGCAGGCGTTTTTTTGGGTTTGAGGCCCAATGGCTATGAGCACGCGTGGGAAGCCTCACCTTCAAGGCGCCAGAACGGCGCTTTGGAGTTTGCCTGCGGCCACACTAAGCCGAAAGCACCCGCTCTCGTCAGATCGCGGAAGCTAAGTGGCTTCAGGCCTGGTTAGTAGCTGCATGGGAGACCGGCTGTGAACCCCAGGTGCTGCAGGCGTTTTTTTGGGTTTGAGGCCCAATGGCTATGAGCACGCGTGGGAAGCCTCACCTTCAAGGCGCCAGAACGGCGCCTTGGAGTTTGGCTGCGGCCACACTAAGCCGAAAGTGCCTGCTCTCGTCAGATCGCGGAAGCTAAGTGGCTTCAGGCCTGGTTAGTAGCTGCATGGGAGACCGGCTGTGAACCCCAGGTGCTGCAGGCGTTTTTTTGGGTTTGAGGCCCAATGGCTTTGAGCACGCGTGGGAAGCCTCACCTTCAAGGCGCCGGAGCGGCGCCTTGGAGTTTGCCTGCGGCCACACTAAGCCGAAAGTGCCCGCTCTCGTCAGATCGCGGAAGCTAAGTGGTTTCAGGCCTGGTTAGTAGCTGCATGGGAGACTGGCTGTGAACCCCAGGTGCTGCAGGCGTTTTTTTGGGTTTGAGGCCCAATGGCTATGAGCACTCGTGGGAAGCCTCACCTTCAAGGCGCCGGAGCGGCGCCTTGCAGTTTGCCTGAGGCCACACTAAGCCGAAAGCCCCCGCTCTCGTCAGATCGCGGAAGCTAAGTGGCTTCAGGCCTGGTTAGTAGCTGCATGGGAGACTGGCTGTGAACCCCAGGTGCTGCAGGCGTTTTTTTGGGTTTGAGGCCCAATGGCTATGAGCACGCGTGGGAAGCCTCACCTTCAAGGCGCCGTAACGGCGCCTTGGAGTTTCCCTGCGGCCACACTAAGCCGAAAGCGCCCGCTCTCGTCAGATAGCGGAAGCTAAGTGGCTTCAGGCCTGGTTAGCAGCTGCATGGGAGACCGGCTGTGAACCCCAGGTGCTGCAGGCGTATTTTTGGGTTTGAGGCCCAATGGCTATGAGCACGCGTGGGAAGCCTCACCTTCAAGGCGCCGTAACGGCGCCTTGGAGTTTGCCTGTGGCCACACTAAGCCGAAAGCGCCCGCTCTCGACAGATCGCGGAAGCTAAGTGGCTTCAGGCCTGGTTAGTAGCTGCATGGGAGACCGGCTGTGAACCCCAGGTGCTGCAGGCGTTTTTTTGGGTTTGAGGCCCAATGGCTATGAGCACGCGTGGGAAGCCTCACCTTCAAGGCGCCGGAACGGCGCCTTGGAGTTTGCCTGCGGTCACACTAAGCCGAAAGCGCCCGCTCTCGTCAGATCGCGGAAGCTAAGTGGCTTCAGGCCTGGTTAGTAACTGCATGGGAGACCGGCTGTGAACCCCACGTGCTGCAGGCGTTTTTTTGGGTTTGAGGCCCAATGGCTATGAGCACGCGTGGGAAGCCTCACCTTCAAGGCGCCGGAACGGCGCCTTGGAGTTTTCCTGCGGCCACACTAAGCCGAAAGCGCCCGCTCTCGTCAGATCGCGGAAGCTAAGTGGCTTCAGGCCTGTTTAGTAGCTGCATGGGAGACCGGCTGTGAACCCCAGGTGCTGCAGGCGTTTTTTTGGGTTTGAGGCCCAATGGCTATGAGCACGCGTGGGAAGCCTCACCTTCAAGGCGCCGGAGCGGCGCCTTTGAGTTTGCCTGCGGACACACTAAGCCGAAAGCGCCCGCTCTCGTCAGATCGCGGAAGCTAAGTGGCTTCAGGCCTGGTTAGTAGCTGCATGGGAGACCGGCTGTGAACCCCAGGTGCTGCAGGCGTTTATTTGGGTTTGAGGCCCAATGGCGATGAGCACGCGTGGGAAGCCTCACCTTCAAGGCGCCGGAGCGGCGCATTGGAGTTTGCCTGCGGCCACACTAAGCCGAAAGTGCCCGCTCTCGTCAGATCGCGGAAGCTAAGTGGCTTCAGGCCTGGTTAGTAGCTGCATGGGAGACCGGCTGTGAACCCCACGTGCTGCAGGCGTTTTTTTGGGTTTGAGGCCCAATGGCTATGAGCACGCGTGGGAAGCCTCACCTTCAAGGCGCCGGAACGGCGCCTTGGAGTTTGCCTGCGGTCACACTAAGCCGAAAGCGCCCGCTCTTGTCAGATCGCGGAAGCTAAGTGGCTTCAGGCCTGGTTAGTAGCTGCATGGGAGACCGGCTGTGAACCCCAGGTGCTGCAGGCGTTTTTTTGGGTTTGAGGCCCAATGGCTATGAGCACGCGTGGGAAGCCTCACCTTCAAGGCGCCGGAGCGGCGCCTTGGAGTTTGCCTGCGGCCACACTAAGCCGAATGCTCCTTCTCTCGTCAGATCGCGGAAGCTAAGTGGCTTCAGGCCTGGTTAGTAGCTGCATGGGAGACCGGCTGTGAACCCCAGGTGCTGCAGGTGTTTTTTTGGGTTTGAGGCCCAATGGCTATGAGCACGCGTGGGAAGCCTCACCTTCAAGGCGCCGGAACGGCGCCTTAGAGTTTGCCTGCGGCCACACTAAGCCGAAAGCGCCTGCTCTCGTCAGATCGCGGAAGCTAAGTGGTTTCAGGCCTGGTTAGTAGCTGCATGGGAGACTGGCTGTGAACCCCAGGTGCTGCAGGCGTTTTTTTGGGTTTGAGGCCCAATGGCTATGAGCACTCGTGGGAAGCCTCACCTTCAAGGCGCCGGAGCGGCGCTTTGGAGTTTGCCTGAGGCCACACTAAGCCGAAAGCCCCCGCTCTCGTCAGATCGCGGAAGCTAAGTGGCTTCAGGCCTGGTTAGTAGCTGCATGGGAGACCGGCTGTGAACCCCAGGTGCTGCAGGCGTTTTTTTGGGTTTGAGGCCCAATGGCTATGAGCACGCGTGGGAAGCCTCACCTTCAAGGCGCCGTAACGGCGCCTTGGAGTTTGCCTGCGGCCACACTAAGCCGAAAGCGCCCGCTCTCGTCAGATAGCGGAAGCTGAGTGGCTTCAGGCCTGGTTAGCAGCTGCATGGGAGACCGGCTGTGAACCCCAGGTGCTGCAGGCGTATTTTTGGGTTTGAGGCCCAATGGCTATGAGCACGCGTGGGAAGCCTCACCTTCAAGGCGCCGGAACGGCGCCTTGGAGTTTGCCTGTGGCCACACTAAGCCGAAAGCGCCCGCTCTCGACAGATCGTGGAAGCTAAGTGGCTTCAGGCCTGGATAGTAGCTGCATGGGAGACCGGCTGTGAACCCCAGGTGCTGCAGGCGTTTTTTTGGGCTTGAGGCCCAATGGCTATGAGCACGCGTGGGAAGCCTCACCTTCAAGGCGCCGGAGCGGCGCCTTGGAAATTGCCTGCGGCCACACTAAGCCGAAAGCGCCCGCTCTTGTCAGATCGCGGAAGCTAAGTGGCTTCAGGCCTGGTTAGTAGCTGCATGGGAGACCGGCTGTGAACCCCAGGTGCTGCAGGCGTTTTTTGGGGTTTGAGGCCCAATGGCTATGAGCACGCGTGGGAAGCCTCACCTTCAAGGCGCCGGAACGGCGCCTTGGAGTTTGCCTGCGGCCACACTAAGCCGAAAGCGCCCGCTCTCGTCAGATCGCGGAAGCTAAGTGGCTTCAGGCCTGGTTAGTAGCTGCATGGGAGACCGGCTGTGAACCCCAGGTGCTGCAGGTGTTTTTTTGGGTTTGAGGCCCAATGGCTATGAGCACGCGTGGGAAGCCTCACCTTCAAGGCGCCGGAGCGGTGCCTTAGAGTTTGCCTGCGGCCACACTAAGCCGAAAGCGCCCGCTCTCGTCAGATCACGGAAGCTAAGTGGCTTCAGGCCTGGTTAGTAGCTGCATGGGAGACCGGCTGTGAACCCCAGGTGCTGCAGGTGTTTTTTTGGGTTTGAGGCCCAATGGCTATGAGCACGCGTGGGAAGCCTCACCTTCAAGGCGCCGGAACGGCGCCTTGGAGTTTGCCTGTGGCCACACTAAGACGAAAGCGCCCGCTCTCGTCAGATCGCGGAAGCTAAGTGGCTTCAGGCCTGGTTAGTAGCTGCATTCGAGACCGGCTGTGAACCCCAGGTGCTGCAGGCGTTTTTTTGGGTTTGAGGCCCAATGGCTATGAGCACGCGTGGGAAGCCTCACCTTCAAGGCGCCGGAACGGCGCCTTGGAGTTTGCCTGTGGCCACACTAAGCCGAAAGCGCCCGCTCTCGTCAGGTCGCGGAAGCTAAGTGGCTTCAGGCCTGGTTAGTAGCTGCATGGGAGACCGGCTGTGAACCCCAGGTGCTGCAGGCATTTTTTTGGGTTTGAGGCCCAATGGCTATGAGTACGCGTGGGATGCCTCACCTTCAAGGCGCCGGAACGGCGCCTTGGAGTTTGCCTGCGGCCACACTAAGCCGAAAGCGCCCGCTCTCGTCAGATCGCGGAAGCTAAGTGGCTTCAGGCCTGGTTAGTAGCTGCATGGGAGACTGGCTGTGAACCCCAGGTGCTGCAGGTGTTTTTTTGGGTTTGAGGCCCAATGGCTATGAGCACGCGTGGGAAGCCTCACCTTCAATGCGCCGGAACGGCGCCTTGGAGTTTGCCTGCGGCCACACTAAGCCGAAAGCGCCCGCTCTCATCAGATCGCGCAAGCTAAGTGGCTTCATGCCTGGTTAGTAGCTGCATGGGAGACCGGCTGTGAACCCCAGGTGCTGCAGGCGTTTTTTTGGGTTTGAGGCCCAATGGCTATGAGCACGCGGGGGATAGCCTCACCTTCAAGACGCCGGAGCGGCGCCTTGGAGTTTTCCTGCGGCCACACTAAGCCGAAAGCGCCCGCTCTCGTCAGAATGCGGACGCTAAGTGGCTTCAGGCCTGGTTAGTAGCTGCATGGGAGACCGGCTGTGAACCCCAGGTGCTGCAGGTGTTTTTTTGGGTTTGAGGCCCAATGGCTATGAGCACGTGTGGGAAGCCTCACCTTCAAGGCGCCGGAGCGGCGCCTTGGAGTTTGCCTGCGGCCACACAAAGCTGAAAGCACCCGCTCTCGTCAGATCGCGGAAGCTAAGTGGCTTCAGGCCTGATTAGTAGCTGAGTGGGAGACCGGCTGTGAACCCCAGGTGCTGCAGGTGTTTTTTTGGGTTTGAGGCCCAATGGCTATGAGCACGCGTGGGAAGCCTCACCTTCAAGGCGCCGGAACGGCGCCTTGGAGTTTACCTGCGGCCACACTAAGCCGAAAGCGCCCGCACTCGTCAGATCGCGGAAGCTAAGTGGCTTCAGGCCTGGTTAGTAGCTGCATGGGAGACCGGCTGTGAACCCCAGGTGCTGCAGGTGTTTTTTTGGGTTTGAGGCCCAATGGCTATGAGCACGCGTGGGAAGCCTCACCTTCAAGGCGCCGGAGCGGCGCCTTGCAGTTTGCCTGCGGCCACACTAAGCCGAAAGCGCTTGCTCTCGTCAGATCGCGGAAGCTAAGTGGCTTCAGGCCTGGTTAGTAGCTGCATGGGAGACCGGCTGTGAACCCCAGGTGCTGCAGGTGTTTTTTTGGGTTTGAGGCCCAATGGCTATGAGCACGCGTGGGAAGCCTCACCTTCAAGGCGTGTCGGAGCGGCGCCTTGCAGTTTGCCTGTGGCCACACTAAGCCGAAAGCGCCTGCTCTCGTCAGATCGCGGAAGCTAAGTGGCTTCAGGCCTGGTTAGTAGCTGCATGGGAGACCGGCTGTGAACCCCAGGTGCTGCAGGCGTTTTTTTGGGTTTGAGGCCCAATGGCTATGAGCACGCGTGGGAAGCCTCACCTTCAAGGCGCCGGAACGGCGCCTTGGAGTTTGCCTGCGGCCACACTAAGCCGAAAGCGCCCGCTCTCGTCAGATCGCGGAAGCTAAGTGGCTTCAGGCCTGGTTAGTAGCTGCATGGGAGACCGGCTGTGAACCCCAGGTGCTGCAGGCGTTTTTTTGGGTTTGAGGCCCAATGGCTATGAGCACGCCCAGGGAAGCCTCACCTTCAAGGCGCCGGAACGGCGCCTTGGAGTTTGTCTGCGGCCACACTAAGCCGAAAGCGCCTGCTCTCGTCTGATCGCGGAAGCTAAGTGGTTTCAGGCCTGGTTAGTAGCTGCATGGGAGACCGGCTGTGAACCCCAGGTGCTGCAGGTGTTTTTTTGGGTTTGAGGCCCAATGGCTATGAGCACGCGTGGGAAGCCTCACCTTCAAGGCGCCGGAGCGGCGCCTTGGAGTTTGCCTGTGGCCACACTAAGTCGAAAGCGCCCGCTCTCGTCAGATCGCGGAAGCTAAGTGGCTTCAGGCCTGGTTAGTAGCTGCATGGGAGACCGGCTGTGAACCCCAGGTGCTGCAGGCGTTTTTTTGGGTTTGAGGCCCAATGGCTATGAGCACGCGTGGGAAGCCTCACCTTCAAGGCGCCGGAGCGGCGCCTTGGAGTTTGCCTGCGGCCACACTAAGCCGAAAGTGCCCGCTCTCGTCAGATCGCGGAAGCTAAGTGGCTTCAGGCCTGGTTAGTAGCTGCATGGGAGACCGGCTGTGAACCCCAGGTGCTGCAGGCGTTTTTTTGGGTTTGAGGCCCAATGGCTATGAGCACGCGTGGGAAGCCTCACCTTCAAGGCGCCGGAACGGCGCCTTAGAGTTTGCCTGCGGCCACACTAAGCCGAAAGCGCCCACTCTCGTCAGATCGCGGAAGCTAAGTGGCTTCAGGCCTGGTTAGTAGCTGCATGGGAGACTGGCTGTGAACCCCAGGTGCTGCAGGAGTTTTTTTGGGTTTGAGGCCCAATGGCTATGAGCACGCGTGGGAAGCCTCACCTTCAAGGCGCCGGAGCGGCGCCTTGGAGTTTGCCTGCGGCCACACTAAGCCGAAAGCGCCCGCTCTCGTCAGATCGCGGAAGCTAAGTGGCTTCAGGCCTGGTTAGTAGCTGCATGGGAGACCGGCTGTGAACCCCATGTGCTGCAGGCGTTTTTTTGGGTTTGAGGCCCAATGGCTATGAGCACGCGTGGGAAGCCTCACTTTCAAGGCGCCGGAACGGCGCCTTGGAGCTTGCCTGCGGCCACACTAAGCCGAAAGCGCCCACTCTCGTCAGATCGCGGAAGCTAAGTGGCTTCAGGCCTGGTTAGTAGCTGCATGGGAGACCGGCTGTGAACCCCAGGTGCTGCAGGTGTTTTTTTGGGTTTGAGGCCCAATGGCTATGAGCACGCGTGGGAAGCCTCACCTTCAAGGCGCCGTAACGGCGCCTTGGAGTTTGCCTGCGGCCACACTAAGCCGAAAGCGCCCGCTCTCGTCAGATCGCGGAAGCTAAGTGGCTTCAGGCCTGGTTAGTAGCTGCATGGGAGACCGGCTGTGAACCCCAGGTGCTACAGGTGTTTTTTTGGGTTTGAGGCCCAATGGCTATGAGCACGCGTGGGAAGCCTCACCTTCAAGGCGCCGGAGCGGCGCCTTGGAGTTTGCCTGCGGCCACACTAAGCCGAAAGCGCCCGCTCTCGTCAGATCGCGGAAGCTAAGTGGCTTCAGGCCTGGTTAGTAGCTGCATGGGAGACCGGCTGTGAACCCCAGGTGCTGCAGGCGTTTTTTTGGGTTTGAGGCCCAATGGCTGTGAGCACGCGTGGGAAGCCTCACCTTCAAGGCGCCGGAGCGGCGCCTCGGAGTTTGCCTGCGGCCACACTAAGCCGAAAGCGCCCGCTCTCGTCAGATCGCGGAAGCTAAGTGGCTTCAGGCCTGGTTAGTAGCTGCATGGGAGACCGTGTGTGAACCCCAGGTGCTGCAGGTGTATTTTTGGGTTTGAGGCCCAATGGCTATGAGCACGCGTGGGAAGCCTCACCTTCAAGGCCCCGGAACGGCGCCTTGGAGTTTGCCTGCGGCCACACTAAGCCGAAAGCGCCCGCTCTCGTCAGATTGCGGAAGCTAAGTGGCTTCAGGCCTGGTTAGTAGCTGCATGGGAGACCGGCTGTGAACCCCAGGTGCTACAGGCGTTTTTTTGGGTTTGAGGCCCAATGGCTATGAGCACGCGTGGGAAGCCTCACCTTCAAGGCGCCGGAGCGGCGCCTTGGAGTTTGCCTGCGGCCATACTAAGCCGAAAGCGCCCGCACTCATCAGATCGCGGAAGCTAAGTGGCTTCAGGCCTGGTTAGTAGCTGCATGGGAGACCGGCTGTGAACCCCAGGTGCTGCAGGTGTTTTTTTGGGTTTGAGGCCCAATGGCTGTGAGCACGCGTGGGAAGCCTCACCTTCAAGGCGCCGGAGCGGCGCCTTGGAGTTTGCCTGCGGCCACACTAAGCCGAAAGCGCCCGCTCTCGTCAGATCGCGGAAGCTAAGTGGCTTCAGGCCTGGTTAGTAGCTGCATGGGAGACCGGCTGTGAACCCCAGGTGCTGCAGGTGTTTTTTTGGGTTTGAGGCCCTATGGCTATGAGCACGCGTGGAAAGCCTCACCTTCAAGGCGCCGGAACGGTGCCTTGGAGCTTGCCTGAGGCCACACTAAGCCGAAAGCGCCCGCTCTCGTCAGATCGTGGAAGCTAAGTGGCTTCAGGCCTGGTTAGTAGCTGCATGGGAGACCGGCTGTGAACCCCAGGTGCTGCAGGTGTTTTTTTGGGTTTGAGGCCCAATGGCTATGAGCACGCGTGGGAAGCCTCACCTTCAAGGCGCCGGAACGGCGCCTTGGAGTTTGCCTGCGGCCACACTAAGCCGAAAGCGCCCGCTCTCGTCAGATCGCGGAAGCTAAGTGGCTTCAGGCCTAGTTAGTAGCTGCATGGGAGACCGGCTGTGAACCCCAGGTGCTGCAGGTGTTTTTTTGGGTTTGAGGCCCAATGGCTATGAGCACGCGTGGGAAGCCTCACCTTCAAGGCGCCGGAACGGCGCCTTGGAGTTTACCTGCGACCACACTAAGCCGAAAGCGCCCGCTCTCGTCAGATCGAGGAAGCTAAGTGGCTTCAGGCCTGGTTAGTAGCTGCATGGGAGACCGGCTGTGAACCCCAGGTGCTGCAGGCGTTTTTTTGGGTTTGAGGCCCAATGGCTGTGAGCACGCGTGGGAAGCCTCACCTTCAAGGCGCCGGAGCGGCGCCTTGGAGTTTGCCGGCGGCCACACTAAGCCGAAAGCGCCCGCTCTCGTCAGATCGCGGAAGCTAAGTGGCTTCAGGCCTGGTTAGTAGCTGCATGGGAGACCGGCTGTGAACCCCAGGTGCTGCAGGCGTTTTTTTGGGTTTGAGGCCCAATGGCTGTGAGCACGCGTGGGAAGCCTCACCTTCAAGGCGCCGGAACGGCGCCTTGGAGTTTGCCTGCGGCCACACTAAGCCGAAAGCGCCCGCTCTCGTCAGATCGCGGAAGCTAAGTGGCTTCAGGCCTGGTTAGTAGCTGCATGGGAGACCGGCTGTGAACCCCAGGTGCTGCAGGAGTTTTTTTGGGTTTGAGGCCCAATGGCTATGAGCACGCGTGGGAAGCCTCACCTTCAAGGCGCCGGAACGGCGCCTTGGAGTTTGCCTGCGGCCACACTAAGCCGAAAGCGCCTGTTCTCGTTAAATCGCGGAAGCTAAGTGGCTTCAGGCCTAGTTAGTAGCTGCATGAGAGACCGGCTGTGAACCCCAGGTGCTGCAGGTGTTTTTTTGGGTTTGAGGCCCAATGGCTATGAGCACGCGTGGGAAGCCTCACCTTCAAGGCGCCTGAGCGGCGCCTTGGAGTTTACCTGCGGCCACACTAAGCCGAAAGCGCCCGCTCTCGTCAGATCGCGGAAGCTAAGTGGCTTCAGGCCTGGTTAGTAGCTGCATGGGAGACCGGCTGTGAACCCCAGGTGCTGCAGGGGTTTTTTTGGGTTTGAGGCCCAATGGCTGTGAGCACGCGTGGGAAGCCTCACCTTCAAGGCGCCGGAACGGCGCCTTGGAGTTTGCCTGCGGCCACACTAAGCCGAAAGCGCCCGCTCTCGTCAGATCGCGGAAGCTAAGTGGCTTCAGGCCTGGTTAGTAGCTGCATGGGAGACCGGCTGTGAACCCCAGGTGCTGCAGGCGGTATTTTTGGGTTTGAGGCCCAATGGCTATGAGCACGCGTGAGAAGCCTCACCTTCAAGGCGCCGGAGCGGCGCCTTTGAGTTTGCCTGCGGCCACACTAAGCCGAAAGCGCCCGCTCTCGTCAGATCGCGGAAGCTAAGTGGCTTCAGGCCTGGTTAGTAGCTGCATGGGAGACCGGCTGTGAACCCCAGGTGCTGCAGGCGTTTTTTTGGGTTTGAGGCCCAATGGCTATGAGCACGCGTCGGAAGCCTCACCTTCAAGGCGCCGGAACGGCGCCTTGGAGTTTGCCTGCGGCCACACTAAGCTGAAAGCGCCCGCTCTCGTCAGATCGCGGAAGCTAAGTGGCTTCAGGCCTGGTTAGTAGCTGCATGGGAGACCGGCTGTGAACCCCAGGTGCTGCAGGCGTTTTTTTGGGTTTGAGGCCCAATGGCTATGAGCACGCGTGGGAAGCCTCACCTTCAAGGCGCCGGAGCGGCGCTTTGGAGTTTACCTGCGGCCACACTAAGCCGAAATCGCCCGCTCTCGTCAGATCACGGAAGCTAAGTGGCTTCAGGCCTGGTTAGTAGCTCCATGGGAGACCGGCTGTGAACCCCAGGTGCTGCAGGCGTTTTTTTGGGTTTGAGGCCCAATGGCTATGAGCACGCGTGGGAAGCCTCACCTTCAAGGCGCCGAACGGCGCCTTGGAGTTTGCCTGCGGCCACACTAAGCCGAAAGCGCCCGCTCTCGTCAGATCGCGGAAGCTAAGTGGCTTCAGGCCTGGTTAGTAGCTGCATGGGAGACCGGCTGTGAACCCCAGGTGCTGCAGGCGTTTATTTGGGTTTGAGGCCCAATGGCTATGAGCACGCGTGGGAAGCCTCACCTTCAAGGCGCCGGAGCGGCGCCTTGGAGTTTGCCTGCGGCCACACTAAGCCGAAAGTGCCCGCTCTCGTCAGATCGCGGAAGCTAAGTGGCTTCAGGCCTGGTTAGTAGCTGCATGGGAGACCGGCTGTGAACCCCAGGTGCTGCAGGCGTTTTTTTGGGTTTGAGGCCCAATGGCTATGAGCACGCGTGGGAAGCCTCACCTTCAAGGCGCCGGAACGGCGCCTTGGAGTTTGCCTGTGGCCACACTAAGCCGAAAGCGCCCGCTCTCGTCAGATCGCGGAAGCTAAGTGGCTTCAGGCCTGGTTAGTAGCTGCATGGGAGACTGGCTGTGAACCCCAGGTGCTGCAGGTGTTTTTTTGGGTTTGAGGCCCAATGGCTATGAGCACGCGTGGGAAGCCTCACCTTCAATGCGCCGGAACGGCGCCTTGGAGTTTGCCTGCGGCCACACTAAGCCGAAAGCGCCCGCTCTCATCAGATCGCGCAAGCTAAGTGGCTTCAGGCCTGGTTAGTAGCTGCATGGGAGACCGGCTGTGAACCCCAGGTGCTGCAGGCGTTTTTTTGGGTTTGAGGCCCAATGGCTATGAGCACGCGTGGGAAGCCTCACCTTCAAGGCGCCGGAGCGGCGCCTTGGAGTTTGCCTGCGGCCACACTAAGCCGAAAGCGCCCGCTCTCGTCAGAATGCGGAAGCTAAGTGGCTTCAGGCCTGGTTAGTAGCTGCATGGGAGACCGGCTGTGAACCCCAGGTGCTGCAGGTGTTTTTTTGGGTTTGAGGCCCAATGGCTATGAGCACGCGTGGGAAGCCTCACCTTCAAGGCGCCGGAGCGGCGCCTTGGAGTTTGCCTGCGGCCACACTAAGCCGAAAACGCCCGCTCTCGTCAGATCGCGGAAGCTAAGTGGCTTCAGGCCTGATTAGTAGCTGAGTGGGAGACCGGCTGTGAACCCCAGGTGCTGCAGGTGTTTTTTTGGGTTTGAGGCCCAGTGGCTATGAGCACGCGTGGGAAGCCTCACCTTCAAGGCGCCGGAACGGCGCCTTGGAGTTTGCCTGCGGCCACACTAAGCCGAAAGCGCCCGCTCTCGTCAGATCGCGGAAGCTAAGTGGCTTCAGGCCTGGTTAGTAGCTGCATGGGAGACCGGCTGTGAACCCCAGGTGCTGCAGGTGTTTTTTTGGGTTTGAGGCCCAATGGCTATGAGCACGCGTGGGAAGCCTCACCTTCAAGGCGCCGGAGCGGCGCCTTGCAGTTTGCCTGCGGCCACACTAAGCCGAAAGCGCCTGCTCTCGTCAGATCGCGGAAGCTAAGTGGCTTCAGGCCTGGTTAGTAGCTGCATGGGAGACCGGCTGTGAACCCCAGGTGCTGCAGGCGGTTTTTTGGGTTTGAGGCCCAATGGCTATGAGCACGCGTGGGAAGCCTCACCTTCAAGGCGCCGGAACGGCGCCTTGGAGTTTGCCTGCGGCCACACTAAGCCGAAAGCACCCGCTCTCGTCAGATCGCGGAAGCTAAGTGGCTTCAGGCCTGGTTAGTAGCTGCATGGGAGACCGGCTGTGAACCCCAGGTGCTGCAGGCGTTTTTTTTGGGTTTGAGGCCCAATGGCTATGAGCACGCGTGGGAAGCCTCACCTTCAAGGCGCCAGAACGGCGCCTTGGAGTTTGCCTGCGGCCACACTAAGCCGAAAGCGCCCGCTCTCGTCAGATCGCGGAAGCTAAGTGGCTTCAGGCCTGGTTAGTAGCTGCATGGGAGACCGGCTGTGAACCCCAGGTGCTGCAGGCGTTTTTTTGGGTTTGAGGCCCAATGGCTATGAGCACGCGTGGGAAGCCTCACCTTCAAGGCGCCCTAGCGGCGCCTTGGAGTTTGCCTGCGGCCACACTAAGCCGAAAGCGCCCGCTCTCGTCAGATCGCGGAAGCTAAGTGGCTTCAGGCCTAATTAGTAGCTGCATGGGAGACCGGCTGTGAACCCCAGGTGCTGCAGGCGTTTTTTTGGGTTTGAGGCCCATTGGCTATGAGCACGCGTGGGAAGCCTCACCTTCAAGGCGCCGGAACGGCGCCTTGGAGTTTGGCTGCGGCCACACTAAGCCGAAAGTGCCTGCTCTCGTCAGATCGCGGAAGCTAAGTGGCTTCAGGCCTGGTTAGTAGCTGCATGGGAGACCGGCTGTGAACCCCAGGTGCTGCAGGCGTTTTTTTGGGTTTGAGGCCCAATGGCTATGAGCACGCGTGGGAAGCCTCACCTTCAAGGCGCCGGAGCGGCGCCTTGGAGTTTGCCTGCGGCCACACTAAGCCGAAAGTGCCCGCTCTCGTCAGATCGCGGAAGCTAAGTGGCTTCAGGCCTGGTTAGTAGCTGCATGGGAGACCGGCTGTGAAGACCAGGTGCTGCAGGCGTTTTTTTGGGTTTGAGGCCCAATGGCTATGAGCACGCGTGGGAAGCCTCACCTTCAAGGCGCCGGAGCGGCGCCTTGGAGTTTGCCTGCGGCCACACTAAGCCGAAAGCGCCCGCTCTCGTCAGATCGCGGAAGCTAAGTGGCTTCAGGCCTGGTTAGTAGCTGCATGGGAGACCGGCTGTGAACCCCAGGTGCTGCAGGTGTTTTTTTGGGTTTGAGGCCCAATGGCTATGAGCACGCGTGGAAAGCCTCACCTTCAAGGCGCCGGAACGGTGCCTTGGAGCTTGCCTGCGGCCACACTAAGCCGAAAGCGCCCGCTCTCGTCAGATCGTGGAAGCTAAGTGGCTTCAGGCCTGGTTAGTAGCTGCATGGGAGACCGGCTGTGAACCCCAGGTGCTGCAGGTGTTTTTTTGGGTTTGAGGCCCAATGGCTATGAGCACGCGTGGGAAGCCTCACCTTCAAGGCGCCGGAACGGCGCCTTGGAGTTTGCCTGCGGCCACACTAAGCCGAAAGCGCCCGCTCTCGTCAGATTGCGGAAGCTAAGTGGCTTCAGGCCTGGTCAGTAGCTGCATGGGAGACCGGCTGTGAACCCCAGGTGCTGCAGGCGTTTTTTTTGGGTTTGAGGCCCAATGGCTGTGAGCACGCGTGGGAAGCCTCACCTTCAAGGCGCCGGAACGGCGCCTTGGAGTTTGCCTGCGGCCACACTAAGCCGAAAGCGCCCGCTCTCGTCAGATCGCGGAAGCTAAGTGGCTTCAGGCCTGGTTAGTAGCTGCATGGGAGACCGGCTGTGAACCCCAGGTGCTGCAGGCGTTTTTTTGGGTTTGAGGCCCAATGGCTATGAGCACGCGTGGGAAGCCTCACCTTCAAGGCGCCGGAACGGCGCCTTGGAGTTTGCCTGCGGCCACACTAAGCCGAAAGCGCCTGTTCTCGTTAGATCGCGGAAGCTAAGTGGCTTCAGGCCTAGTTAGTAGCTGCATGAGAGACCGGCTGTGAACCCCAAGTGCTGCAGGTGTTTTTTTGGGTTTGAGGCCCAATGGCTATGAGCACGCGTGGGAAGCCTCACCTTCAAGGCGCCTGAGCGGCGCCTTGGAGTTTACCTGCGGCCACACTAAGCCGAAAGCGCCCGCTCTCGTCAGATTGCGGAAGCTAAGTGGCTTCAGGCCTGGTTAGTAGCTGCATGGGAGACCGGCTGTGAACCCCAGGTGCTGCAGGCGTTTTTTTGGGTTTGAGGCCCAATGGCTGTGAGCACGCGTGGGAAGCCTCACCTTCAAGGCGCCGGAACGGCGCCTTGGAGTTTGCCTGCGGCCACACTAAGCCGAAAGTGCCCGCTCTCGTCAGATCGCGGAAGCTAAGTGGCTTCAGGCCTGGTTAGTAGCTGCATGGGAGACCGGCTGTGAACCCCAGGTGCTGCAGGCGTTTATTTGGGTTTGAGGCCCAATGGCTATGAGCACGCGTGGGAAGCCTCACCTTCAAGGCGCCGGAGCGGCGCCTTGGAGTTTGCCTGCGGCCACACTAAGCCGAAAGTGCCCGCTCTCGTCAGATCGCGGAAGCTAAGTGG
This sequence comes from Hyperolius riggenbachi, assembly GCF_040937935.1. Lineage (NCBI taxonomy): Eukaryota > Metazoa > Chordata > Amphibia > Anura > Hyperoliidae > Hyperolius > Hyperolius riggenbachi. Next base: position 140,053,611 of record NC_090647.1, on the reverse strand, counting down.
CTTCAGGCCTGGTTAGTAGCTGCATGGGAGACCGGCTGTGAACCCCAGGTGCTGCAGGCGTTTTTTTGGGTTTGAGGCCCAATGGCTATGAGCACGCGTGGGAAGCCTCACCTTCAAGGCGCCGGAACGGCGACTTGGAGTTTGCTTGTGGCCACACTAAGCCGAAAGCGCCCGCTCTCGTCAGATCGCGGAAGCTAAGTGGCTTCAGGCCTGGTTAGTAGCTGCATGGGAGACTGGCTGTGAACCCCAGGTGCTGCAGGTGTTTTTTTGGGTTTGAGGCCCAATGGCTATGAGCACGCGTGGGAAGCCTCACCTTCAATGCGCCGGAACGGCGCCTTGGAGTTTGCCTGCGGCCACACTAAGCCGAAAGCGCCCGCTCTCATCAGATCGCGCAAGCTAAGTGGCTTCAGGCCTGGTTAGTAGCTGCATGGGAGACCGGCTGTGAACCCCAGGTGCTGCAGGCGTTTTTTTGGGTTTGAGGCCCAATGGCTATGAGCACGCGTGGGAAGCCTCACCTTCAAGGCGCCGGAGCGGCGGCTTGGAGTTTGCCTGCGGCCACACTAAGCCGAAAGCGCCCGCTCTCGTCAGAATGCAGAAGCTAAGTGGCTTCAGGCCTGGTTAGTAGCTGCATGGGAGACCGGCTGTGAACCCCAGGTGCTGCAGGTGTTTTTTTGGGTTTGAGGCCCAATGGCTATGAGCACGCGTGGGAAGCCTCACCTTCAAGGCGCCGGAGCGGCGCCTTGGAGTTTGCCTGCGGCCACACTAAGCCGAAAACGCCCGCTCTCGTCAGATCGCGGAAGCTAAGTGGCTTCAGGCCTGATTAGTAGCTGAGTGGGAGACCGGCTGTGAACCCCAGGTGCTGCAGGTTTTTTTTTGGGTTTGAGGCCCAGTGGCTATGAGCACGCGTGGGAAGCCTCACCTTCAAGGCGCCAGAACGGCGCCTTGGAGTTTGCCTGCGGCCACACTAAGCCGAAAGCACCCGCTCTCGTCAGATCGCGGAAGCTAAGTGGCTTCAGGCCTGGTTAGTAGCTGCATGGGAGACCGGCTGTGAACCCCAGGTGCTGCAGGCGTTTTTTTGGGTTTGAGGCCCAATGGCTATGAGCACGCGTGGGAAGCCTCACCTTCAAGGCGCCAGAACGGCGCCTTGGAGTTTGCCTGCGGCCACACTAAGCCGAAAGCGCCCGCTCTCGTCAGATCGCGGAAGCTAAGTGGCTTCAGGCCTGGTTAGTAGCTGCATGGGAGACCGGCTGTGAACCCCAGGTGCTGCAGGCGTTTTTTTGGGTTTGAGGCCCAATGGCTATGAGCACGCGTGGGAAACCTCACCTTCAAGGCGCCAGAACGGCGCCTTGGAGTTTGCCTGCGGCCACACTAAGCCGAAAGCGCCCGCTCTCGTCAGATCGCGGAAGCTAAGTGGCTTCAGGCCTGGTTAGTAGCTGCATGGGAGACCGGCTGTGAACCCCAGGTGCTGCAGGCGTTTTTTTGGGTTTGAGGCCCAATGGCTATGAGCACGCGTGGGAAACCTCACCTTCAAGGCGCCAGAACGGCGCCTTGGAGTTTGCCTGCGGCCACACTAAGCCGAAAGTGCCCGCTCTCGTCAGATCGCGGAAGCTAAGTGGCTTCAGGCCTGGTTAGTAGCTGCATGGGAGACCGGCTGTGAACCCCAGGTGCTGCAGGCGTTTTTTTGGGTTTGAGGCCCAATGGCTATGAGCACGCCCAGGGAAGCCTCACCTTCAAGGCGCCGGAACGGCGCCTTGGAGTTTGCCTGCGGCCACACTAAGCCGAAAGCGCCTTCTCTCGTCTGATCGCGGAAGCTAAGTGGTTTCAGGCCTGGTTAGTAGCTGCATGGGAGACCGGCTGTGAACCCCAGGTGCTGCAGGTGTTTTTTTGGGTTTGAGGCCCAATGGCTATGAGCACGCGTGGGAAGCCTCACCTTCAAGGCGCCGGAGCGGCGCCTTGGAGTTTGCCTGCGGCCACACTAAGCCGAAAGCGCCCGCTCTCGTCAGATCGCGGAAGCTAAGTGGCTTCAGGCCTGGTTAGTAGCTGCATAGGAGACCGGCTGTGAACCCCATGTGCTGCAGGCGTTTTTTTGGGTTTGAGGCCCAATGGCTATGAGCACGCGTGGGAAGCCTCACCTTCAAGGCGCCGGAACGGCGCCTTGGAGTTTGCCTGCGGCCACACTAAGCCGAAAGCGCCCGCTCTCGTCAGATCGCGGAAGCTAAGTGGCTTCAGGTCTGGTTAGTAGCTGCATGGGAGACCGGCTGTGAACCCCATGTGCTGCAGGCGTTTTTTTGGGTTTGAGGCCCAATGGCTATGAGCACGCGTGGGAAGCCTCACCTTCAAGGCGCCGGAGCGGCGCCTTGGAGTTTGCCTGCGGCCACACTAAGCCGAAAGCGCCCGCTCTCGTCAGATCGCGGAAGCTAAGTGGCTTCAGGCCTGGTTAGTAGCTGCATGGGAGACCGGCTGTGAACCCCATGTGCTGCAGGCGTTTTTTTGGGTTTGAGGCCCAATGGCTATGAGCACGCGTGGGAAGCCTCACCTTCAAGGCGCCGGAACGGCGCCTTGGAGCTTGCCTGCGGCCACACTAAGCCGAAAGCGCCCGCTCTCGTCAGATCGCGGAAGCTAAGTGGCTTCAGGCCTGGTTAGTAGCTGCATGGGAGACTGGCTGTAAACCCCAGGTGCTGCAGGTGTTTTTTTGGGTTTGAGGCCCAATGGCTATGAGCACGCGTGGGAAGCCTCACCTTCAAGGCGCCGGAACGGCGCCTTGGAGTTTGCCTGCGGCCACACTAAGCCGAAAGCGCCCGCTCTCGTCAGATCGCGGAAGCTAAGTGGCTTCAGGCCTGGTTAGTAGCTGCATGGGAGACCGGCTGTGAACCCCAGGTGCTACAGGCGTTTTTTTGGGTTTGAGGCCCAATGGCTATGAGCACGCGTGGGAAGCCTCACCTTCAAGGCGCCGGAGCGGCGCCTTGGAGTTTGCCTGCGGCCACACTAAGCCGAAAGCGCCCGCTCTCGTCAGATCGCGGAAGCTAAGTGGCTTCAGGCCTGGTTAGTAGCTGCATGGGAGACCGGCTGTGAACCCCAGGTGCTGCAGGCGTTTTTTTGGGTTTGAGGCCCAATGGCTGTGAGCACGCGTGGGAAGCCTCACCTTCAAGGCGCCGGAGCGGCGCCTCGGAGTTTGCCTGCGGCCACACTAAGCCGAAAGCGCCCGCTCTCGTCAGATCGCGGAAGCTAAGTGGCTTCAGGCCTGGTTAGTAGCTGCATGGGAGACCGGCTGTGAACCCCAGGTGCTGCAGGTGTTTTTTTGGGTTTGAGGCCCAATGGCTATGAGCACGCGTGGGAAGCCTCACCTTCAAGGCCCCGGAACGGCGCCTTGGAGTTTGCCTGCGGCCACACTAAGCCGAAAGCGCCCGCTCTCGTCAGATTGCGGAAGCTAAGTGGCTTCAGGCCTGGTTAGTAGCTGCATGGGAGACCGGCTGTGAACCCCAGGTGCTACAGGTGTTTTTTTGGGTTTGAGGCCCAATGGCTATGAGCACGCGTGGGAAGCCTCACCTTCAAGGCGCCGGAGCGGCGCCTTGGAGTTTGCCTGCGGCCATACTAAGCCGAAAGCGCCCGCCCTCGTCAGATCGCGGAAGCTAAGTGGCTTCAGGCCTGGTTAGTAGCTGCATGGGAGACTGGCTGTGAACCCCAGGTGCTGCAGGTGTTTTTTTGGGTTTGAGGCCCAATGGCTGTGAGCACGCGTGGGAAGCCTCACCTTCAAGGCGCCGGAGCGGCGCCTTGGAGTTTGCCTGCGGCCACACTAAGCCGAAAGCGCCCGCTCTCGTCAGATCGTGGAAGCTAAGTGGCTTCAGGCCTGGTTAGTAGCTGCATGGGAGACCGGCTGTGAACCCCAGGTGCTGCAGGTGTTTTTTTGGGTTTGAGGCCCAATGGCTATGAGCACGCGTGGAAAGCCTCACCTTCAAGGCGCCGGAACGGTGCCTTGGAGCTTGCCTGCGGCCACACTAAGCCGAAAGCGCCCGCTCTCGTCAGATTGCGGAAGCTAAGTGGCTTCAGGCCTGGTTAGTAGCTGCATGGGAGACCGGCTGTGAACCCCAGGTGCTGCAGGTGTTTTTTTGGGTTTGAGGCCCAATGGCTATGAGCACGCGTGGGAAGCCTCACCTTCAAGGCGCCGGAACGGCGCCTTGGAGTTTGCCTGCGGCCACACTAAGCCGAAAGCGCCCGCTCTCGTCAGATTGCGGAAGCTAAGTGGCTTCAGGCCTGGTTAGTAGCTGCATGGGAGACCGGCTGTGAACCCCAGGTGCTGCAGGCGTTTTTTTGGGTTTGAGGCCCAATGGCTGTGAGCACGCGTGGGAAGCCTCACCTTCAAGGCGCCGGAACGGCGCCTTGGAGTTTGCCTGCGGCCACACTAAGCCGAAAGCGCCCGCTCTCGTCAGATCGCGGAAGCTAAGTGGCTTCAGGCCTGGTTAGTAGCTGCATGGGAGACCGGCTGTGAACCCCAGGTGCTGCAGGTGTTTTTTTGGGTTTGAGGCCCAATGGCTATGAGCACGCGTGGGAAGCCTCACCTTCAAGGCGCCTGAGCGGCGCCTTGGAGTTTACCTGCGGCCACACTAAGCCGAAAGCGTCCGCTCTCGTCAGATCGCGGAAGCTAAGTGGCTTCAGGCCTGGTTAGTAGCTGCATGGGAGACCGTCTGTGAACCCCAGGTGCTGCAGGCGTTTTTTTGGGTTTGAGGCCCAATGGCTATGAGCACGCGTGGGAAGCCTCACCCTCAAGGCGCCGGAACGGCGCCTTGCAGTTTGCCTGCGGCCACACTAAGCCGAAAGCGCCCGCTCTCGTCAGATCGCGGAAGTTAAGTGGTTTCAGGCCTGGTTAGTAGCTGCATGGGAGACCGGCTGTGAACCCCAGGTGCTGCAGGTGTTTTTTTGGGTTTGAGGCCCAATGGCTATGAGCACGCATGTGAAGCCTCACCTTCAAGGCGCCGGAACGGCGCCTTGGAGATTGCCTGCGGCCACACTAAGCCGAAAGCGCCCGCTCTTGTCAGATCGCGGAAGCTAAGTGGCTTCAGGCCTGGTTAGTAGCTGCATGGGAGACCGGCTGTGAACCCCAGGTGCTACAGGTGTTTTTTTGGGTTTGAGGCCCAATGGCTATGAGCACGCGTGGGAAGCCTCACCTTCAAGGCGCCGGAGCGGCGCCTTGGAGTTTGCCTGCGGCCACCCTAAGCTGAAAGCGCCCGTTCTCGTCAGATCGCGGAAGCTAAGTGGCTTCAGGCCTGGTTAGTAGCTGCATGGGAGACCGGCTGTGAACCCCAGGTGCTGCAGGCGTTTTTTTGGGTTTGAGGCCCAATGGCTATGAGCACGCGTGGGAAGCCTCACCTTCAAGGCGCCGGAGCGGCGCCTTGCAGTTTGCCTGCGGCCACACTAAGCCGAAAGCGCCCGCTCTCGTCAGATCGCGGAAGTTAAGTGGTTTCAGGCCTGGTTAGTAGCTGCATGGGAGACCGGCTGTGAACCCCAGGTGCTGCAGGTGTTTTTTTGGGTTTGAGGCCCAATGGCTATGAGCACGCGTGGGAAGCCTCACCTTCAAGGCGCCGGAGCGGCGCCTTGGAGTTTGCCTGCGGCCACACTGAGCCGAAAGCGCCCGCTCTCGTCAGATCGCGGAAGCTAAGTGGCTTCAGGCCTAGTTAGTAGCTGCATGGGAGACCGGCTGTGAACCCCAGGTGCTGCAGGTGTTTTTTTGGGTTTGAGGCCCAATGGCTATGAGCACGCGTGGGAAGCCTCACCTTCAAGGCGCCGGAGCGGCGCCTTGGAGTTTACCTGCGGCCACACTAAGTCGAAAGCGCCCGCTCTCGTCAGATCGCGGAAGCTAAGTGGCTTCAGGCCTGGTTAGTAGCTGCATGGGAGACCGGCTGTGAACCCCAGGTGCTGCAGGCGTTTTTTTTGGGTTTGAGGCCCAATGGCTGTGAGCACGCGTGGGAAGCCTCACCTTCAAGGCGCCGGAACGGCGCCTTGTAGTTTGTCTGCGGCCACACTAAGCCGAAAGCGCCCGCTCTCGTCAGATCGCGGAAGCTAAGTGGCTTCAGGCCTGGTTAGTAGCTGCACGGGAGACCGGCTGTGAACCCCAGGTGCTGCAGGCGTTTTTTTGGGTTTGAGGCCCAATGGCTATGAGCACGCGTGGGAAGCCTCACCTTCAAGGCGCCGGAGCGGCGCCTTGCAGTTTGCCTGCGGCCACACTAAGCCGAAAGCGCCCGCTCTCGTCAGATCGTGGAAGTTAAGTGGTTTCAGGCCTGGTTAGTAGCTGCATGGGAGACCGGCTGTGAACCCCAGGTGCTGCAGGTGTTTTTTTGGGTTTGAGGCCCAATGGCTATGAGCACGCGTGGGAAGCCTCACCTTCAAGGCGCCGGAGCGGCGCCTTGGAGTTTGCCTGCGGCCACACTAAGCCGAAAGCGCCCGCTCTCGTCAGATGGCGGAAGCTAAGTGGCTTCAGGCCTAGTTAGTAGCTGCATGGGAGACCGGCTGTGAACCCCAGGTGCTGCAGGTGTTTTTTTGGGTTTGAGGCCCAATGGCTATGAGCACGCGTGGGAAGCCTCACCTTCAAGGCGCCGGAGCGGCGCCTTGGAGTTTACCTGCGGCCACACTAAGCCGAAAGCGCCCGCTCTCGTCAGATCGCGGAAGCTAAGTGGCTTCAGGCCTGGTTAGTAGCTGCATGGGAGACTGGCTGTGAACCCCAGGTGCTGCAGGTGTTTTTTTTGGGTTTGAGGCCCAATGGCTGTGAGCACGCGTGGGAAGCCTCACCTTCAAGGCGCCGGAACTGCGCCTTGGAGTTTTCCTGCGGCCACACTAAGCCGAAAGCGCCCGCTCTCGTCAGATCGCGGAAGCTAAGTGGCTTCAGGCCTGGTTAGTAGCTGCATGGGAGACCGGCTGTGAACCCCAGGTGCTGCAGGCGTTTTGTTGGGTTTGAGGCCCAATGGCTATGAGCACGCGTGGGAAGCCTCACCTTCAAGGCGCCGGAACGGCGCCTTGGAGTTTGCCTGCGGCCACACTAAGCCTAAAGCGCCCGCTTTCGTCAGATCGCGGAAGCTAAGTGGCTTCAGGCCTGGTTAGTAGCTGCATGGGAGACCGGCTGTGAACCCCAGGTGCTGCAGGCGTTTTGTTGGGTTTGAGGCCCAATGGCTATGAGCACGCGTGGGAAGCCTCACCTTCAAGGCGCCGGAACGGCGCCTTGGAGTTTGCCTGCGGCCACACTAAGCCGAAAGCGCCCGCTCTCGTCAGATCGCGGAAGCTAAGTGGCTTCAGGCCTGGTTAGTAGCTGCATGGGAGACCGGCTGTGAACCCCAAGTGCTGCAGGCGTTTTTTTGGGTTTGAGGCCCAATGGCTGTGAGCACGCGTGGGAAGCCTCACCTTCAAGGCGCCGGAACGGCGCCTTGGAGTTTGCCTGCGGCCACACTAAGCCGAAAGCGCCCGCTCTCGTCAGATCGCGGAAGTTAAGTGGTTTCAGGCCTGGTTAGTAGCTGCATGGGAGACCGGCTGTGAACCCCAGGTGCTGCAGGTGTTTTTTTGGGTTTGAGGCCCAATGGCTATGAGCACGCGTGGGAAGCCTCACCTTCAAGGCGCCGGAGCGGCGCCTTGGAGTTTGCCTGCGGCAACACTGAGCCGAAAGCGCCCGCTCTCGTCAGATTGCGGAAGCTAAGTGGCTTCAGGCCTAGTTAGTAGCTGCATGGGAGACCGGCTGTGAACCCCAGGTGCTGCAGGTGTTTTTTTGGGTTTGAGGCCCAATGGCTATGAGCACGCGTGGGAAGCCTCACCTTCAAGGCGCCGGAGCGGCGCCTTGGAGTTTACCTGCGGCCACACTAAGCCGAAAGCGCCCGCTCTCGTCAGATCGCGGAAGCTAAGTGGCTTCAGGCCTGGTTAGTAGCTGCATGGGAGACCGGCTGTGAACCCCAGGTGCTGCAGGCGTTTTTTTGGGTTTGAGGCCCAATGGCTGTGAGCACGCGTGGGAAGCCTCACCTTCAAGGCGCCGGAACGGCGCCTTGGAGTTTGTCTGCGGCCACACTAAGCCGAAAGCGCCCGCTCTCGTCAGATCGCGGAAGCTAAGTGGCTTCAGGCCTGGTTAGTAGCTGCATGGGAGACCGGCTGTGAACCCCAGGTGCTGCAGGCGTTTTTTTGGGTTTGAGGCCCAATGGCTATGAGCACGCGTGGGAAGCCTCACCTTCAAGGCGCCGGAGCGGCGCCTTGCAGTTTGCCTGCGGCCACACTAAGCCGAAAGCGCCCGCTCTCGTCAGATCGCGGAAGTTAAGTGGTTTCAGGCCTGGTTAGTAGCTGCATGGGAGACCGGCTGTGAACCCCAGGTGCTGCAGGTGTTTTTTTGGGTTTGAGGCCCAATGGCTATGAGCACGCGTGGGAAGCCTCACCTTCAAGGCGCCTGAGCGGCGCCTTGGAGTTTACCTGCGGCCACACTAAGCCGAAAGCGTCCGCTCTCGTCAGATCGCGGAAGCTAAGTGGCTTCAGGCCTGGTTAGTAGCTGCATGGGAGACCGGCTGTGAACCCCAGGTGCTGCAGGCGTTTTTTTGGGTTTGAGGCCCAATGGCTATGAGCACGCGTGGGAAGCCTCACCTTCAAGGCGCCGGAGCGGCGCCTTGCAGTTTGCCTGCGGCCACACTAAGCCGAAAGCGCCCGCTCTCGTCAGATCGCGGAAGTTAAGTGGTTTCAGGCCTGGTTAGTAGCTGCATGGGAGACCGGCTGTGAACCCCAGGTGCTGCAGGTGTTTTTTTGGGTTTGAGGCCCAATGGCTATGAGCACGCATGTGAAGCCTCACCTTCAAGGCGCCGGAACGGCGCCTTGGAGATTGCCTGCGGCCACACTAAGCCGAAAGCGCCCGCTCTCGTCAGATCGCGGAAGCTAAGTGGCTTCAGGCCTGGTTAGTAGCTGCATGGGAGACCGGCTGTGAACCCCAGGTGCTACAGGTGTTTTTTTGGGTTTGAGGCCCAATGGCTATGAGCACGCGTGGGAAGCCTCACCTTCAAGGCGCCGGAGCGGCGCCTTGGAGTTTGCCTGCGGCCACCCTAAGCTGAAAGCGCCCGTTCTCGTCAGATCGCGGAAGCTAAGTGGCTTCAGGCCTGGTTAGTAGCTGCATGGGAGACCGGCTGTGAACCCCAGGTGCTGCAGGCGTTTTTTTGGGTTTGAGGCCCAATGGCTATGAGCACGCGTGGGAAGCCTCACCTTCAAGGCGCCGGAGCGGCGCCTTGCAGTTTGCCTGCGGCCACACTAAGCCGAAAGCGCCCGCTCTCGTCAGATCGCGGAAGTTAAGTGGTTTCAGGCCTGGTTAGTAGCTGCATGGGAGACCGGCTGTGAACCCCAGGTGCTGCAGGTGTTTTTTTGGGTTTGAGGCCCAATGGCTATGAGCACGCGTGGGAAGCCTCACCTTCAAGGCGCCGGAGCGGCGCCTTGGAGTTTGCCTGCGGCAACACTGAGCCGAAAGCGCCCGCTCTCGTCAGATTGCGGAAGCTAAGTGGCTTCAGGCCTAGTTAGTAGCTGCATGGGAGACCGGCTGTGAACCCCAGGTGCTGCAGGTGTTTTTTTGGGTTTGAGGCCCAATGGCTATGAGCACGCGTGGGAAGCCTCACCTTCAAGGCGCCGGAGCGGCGCCTTGGAGTTTACCTGCGGCCACACTAAGCCGAAAGCGCCCGCTCTCGTCAGATCGCGGAAGCTAAGTGGCTTCAGGCCTGGTTAGTAGCTGCATGGGAGACCGGCTGTGAACCCCAGGTGCTGCAGGCGTTTTTTTGGGTTTGAGGCCCAATGGCTGTGAGCACGCGTGGGAAGCCTCACCTTCAAGGCGCCGGAACGGCGCCTTGGAGTTTGTCTGCGGCCACACTAAGCCGAAAGCGCCCGCTCTCGTCAGATTGCGGAAGCTAAGTGGCTTCAGGCCTGGTTAGTAGCTGCATGGGAGACCGGCTGTGAACCCCAGGTGCTGCAGGCGTTTTTTTGGGTTTGAGGCCCAATGGCTATGAGCACGCGTGGGAAGCCTCACCTTCAAGGCGCCGGAGCGGCGCCTTGCAGTTTGCCTGCGGCCACACTAAGCCGAAAGCGCCCGCTCTCGTCAGATCGCGGAAGTTAAGTGGTTTCAGGCCTGGTTAGTAGCTGCATGGGAGACCGGCTGTGAACCCCAGGTGCTGCAGGTGTTTTTTTGGGTTTGAGGCCCAATGGCTATGAGCACGCGTGGGAAGCCTCACCTTCAAGGCGCCGGAGCGGCGCCTTGGAGTTTGCCTGCGGCCACACTGAGCCGAAAGCGCCCGCTCTCGTCAGATCGCGGAAGCTAAGTGGCTTCAGGCCTAGTTAGTAGCTGCATGGGAGACCGGCTGTGAACCCCAGGTGCTGCAGGTGTTTTTTTGGGTTTGAGGCCCAATGGCTATGAGCACGCGTGGGAAGCCTCACCTTCAAGGCGCCGGAGCGGCGCCTTGGAGTTTACCTGCGGCCACACTAAGCCGAAAGCGCCCGCTCTCGTCAGATCGCGGAAGCTAAGTGGCTTCAGGCCTGGTTAGTAGCTGCATGGGAGACCGGCTGTGAACCCCAGGTGCTGCAGGCGTTTTTTTGGGTTTGAGGCCCAATGGCTGTGAGCACGCGTGGGAAGCCTCACCTTCAAGGCGCCGGAACGGCGCCTTGGAGTTTGTCTGCGGCCACACTAAGCCGAAAGCGCCCGCTCTCGTCAGATCGCGGAAGCTAAGTGGCTTCAGGCCTGGTTAGTAGCTGCATGGGAGACCGGCTGTGAACCCCAGGTGCTGCAGGTGTTTTTTTGGGTTTGAGGCCCAATGGCTATGAGCACGCGTGGGAAGCCTCACCTTCAAGGCGCCGGAGCGGCGCCTTGGAGTTTGCCTGCGGCCACACTAAGCCGAAAGCGCCCGCTCTCGTCAGATTGCGGAAGCTAAGTGGCTTCAGGCCTGGTTAGTAGCTGCATGGGAGACCGGCTGTGAACCCCAGGTGCTGCAGGCGTTTTTTTGGGTTTGAGGCCCAATGGCTATGAGCACGCGTGGGAAGCCTCACCTTCAAGGCGCCGGAGCGGCGCCTTGCAGTTTGCCTGCGGCCACACTAAGCCGAAAGCGCCCGCTCTCGTCAGATCGCGGAAGTTAAGTGGTTTCAGGCCTGGTTAGTAGCTGCATGGGAGACCGGCTGTGAACCCCAGGTGCTGCAGGTGTTTTTTTGGGTTTGAGGCCCAATGGCTATGAGCACGCGTGGGAAGCCTCACCTTCAAGGCGCCGGAGCGGCGCCTTGGAGTTTGCCTGCGGCCACACTAAGCCGAAAGCGCCCGCTCTCGTCAGATCGCGGAAGCTAAGTGGCTTCAGGCCTAGTTAGTAGCTGCATGGGAGACCGGCTGTGAACCCCAGGTGCTGCAGGTGTTTTTTTGGGTTTGAGGCCCAATGGCTATGAGCACGCGTGGGAAGCCTCACCTTCAAGGCGCCGGAGCGGCGGCTTGGAGTTTACCTGCGGCCACACTAAGCCGAAAGCGCCCGCTCTCGTCAGATCGCGGAAGCTAAGTGGCTTCAGGCCTGGTTAGTAGCTGCATGGGAGACTGGCTGTGAACCCCAGGTGCTGCAGGTGTTTTTTTGGGTTTGAGGCCCAATGGCTGTGAGCACGCGTGGGAAGCCTCACCTTCAAGGCGCCGGAACGGCGCCTTGGAGTTTTCCTGCGGCCACACTAAGCCGAAAGCGCCCGCTCTCGTCAGATCGCGGAAGCTAAGTGGCTTCAGGCCTGGTTAGTAGCTGCATGGGAGACCGGCTGTGAACCCCAGGTGCTGCAGGCGTTTTGTTGGGTTTGAGGCCCAATGGCTATGAGCACGCGTGGGAAGCCTCACCTTCAAGGCGCCGGAACGGCGCCTTGGAGTTTGCCTGCGGCCACACTAAGCCTAAAGCGCCCGCTTTCGTCAGATCGCGGAAGCTAAGTGGCTTCAGGCCTGGTTAGTAGCTGCATGGGAGACCGGCTGTGAACCCCAGGTGCTGCAGGCGTTTTGTTGGGTTTGAGGCCCAATGGCTATGAGCACGCGTGGGAAGCCTCACCTTCAAGGCGCCGGAGCGGCGCCTTGCAGTTTGCCTGCAGCCACACTAAGCCGAAAGCGCCCGCTCTCGTCAGATCGCGGAAGTTAAGTGGTTTCAGGCCTGGTTAGTAGCTGCATGGGAGACCGGCTGTGAACCCCAGGTGCTGCAGGTGTTTTTTTGGGTTTGAGGCCCAATGGCTATGAGCACGCGTGGGAAGCCTCACCTTCAAGGCACCGGAACGGCGCATTGGAATTTGCCTGCGACCACACTAAGCCAAAAGCGCCCGCTCTCGTCAGATCGCGGAAGCTAAGTGGCTTCAGGCCTGGTTAGTAGCTGCATGGGAGACTGGCTGTGAACCCCAGGTGCTGCAGGTGTTTTTTTGGGTTTGAGGCCCAATGGCTATGAGCACGCGTGGGAAGCCTCACCTTCAAGGCGCCGGACCGGCGCCTTGGAGTTTGCCTGCGGCCACACTAAGCCGAAAGCGCCCGCTCTCGTCAGATCGTGGAAGCTAAGTGGCTTCAGGCCTGGTTAGTAGCTGCATGGGAGACCGGCTGTGAACCCCAGGTGCTGCAGGTGTTTTTTTTTGTTTGAGGCCCAATGGCTATAAGCACGCATGGGGAGCCTCACCTTCAAGGCGCCGGAGCGGCGCCTTGGAGTTTTCCTGCGGCCACACTAAGCCGAAAGCGCCCGCTCTCGTCAGATCGCGGAAGCTAAGTGGCTTCAGGCCTGGTTAGTAGCTGCATCGGAGACCGGCTGTGAACCCCAGGTGCTGCAGGCGTTTTTTTGGGTTTGAGGCCCAATGGCTGTGAGCACGCGTGGGAAACCTCACCTTCAAGGCGCCGGAGCGGCACCTTGGAGTTTGCCTGCGGCCACACTAAGCCGAAAGCGCCCGCTCTCGTCAGATCGCGGAAGCTAAGTGGCTTCAGGCCTGGTTAGTAGCTGCATGGGAGACTGGCTGTGAACCCCAGGTGCTGCAGGCGTTTTTTTGGGTTTGAGGCCCAATGGCTGTGAGCACGCGTGGGAAGCCTCACCTTCAAGGCGCCGGAACGGCGCCTTGGAGCTTGCCTGCTGCCACACTAAGCCGAAAGCGCCCGCTCTCGTCAGATTGCGGAAGCTAAGTGGCTTCAGGCCTGGTTAGTAGCTGCATGGGAGACCGGCTGTGAACCCCAGGTGCTGCAGGTGTTTTTTTGGGTTTGAGGCCCAATGGCTATGAGCACGCGTGGGAAGCCTCACCTTCAAGGCGCCGGAACGGCGCCTTGGAGTTTGCCTGCGGCCACACTAAGCCGAAAGCGCCCGCTCTCGTCAGATCGCGGAAGCTAAGTGGCTTCAGGCCTGGTTAGTAGCTGCATGGGAGACCGGCTGTGAACCGCAGGTGCTGCAGGCGTTTTTTTGGGTTTGAGACCCAATGGCTATAAGCACGCATGGGAAGCCTCACCTTCAAGGCGCCGGAACGGCGCCTTGGAGTTTTCCTGCGGCCACACTAAGCCGAAAGCGCCCGCTCTCGTCAGATCGCGGAAGCTAAGTGGCTTCAGGCCTGGTTAGTAGCTGCATGGGAGACCGGCTGTGAACCCCAGGTGCTGCAGGCGTTTTTTGGGGTTTGAGGCCCAATGGCTGTGAGCACGCGTGGGAAGCCTCACCTTCAAGGCGCCGGAGCGGCACCTTGGAGTTTGCCTGCGGCCACACTAAGCCGAAAGCGCCCGCTCTCGTCAGATCGCGGAAGCTAAGTGGCTTCAGGCCTGGTTAGTAGCTGCATGGGAGACTGGCTGTGAACCCCAGGTGCTGCAGGCGTTTTTTTGGGTTTGAGGCCCAATGGCTATGAGCACGCGTGGGAAGCCTCACCTTCAAGGCGCCGGAACGGCGCCTTGGAGCTTGCCTGCGGCCACACTAAGCCGAAAGCGCCCGCTCTCGTCAGATTGCGGAAGCTAAGTGGCTTCAGGCCTGGTTAGTAGCTGCATGGGAGACCGGCTGTGAACCCCAGGTGCTGCAGGTGTTTTTTTGGGTTTGAGGCCCAATGGCTATGAGCACGCGTGGGAAGCCTCACCTTCAAGGCGCCGGAACGGCGCCTTGGAGTTTGCCTGCGGCCACACTAAGCCGAAAGCGCCCGCTCTCGTCAGATCGCGGAAGCTAAGTGGCTTCAGGCCTGGTTAGTAGCTGCATGGGAGACCGGCTGTGAACCGCAGGTGCTGCAGGCGTTTTTTTGGGTTTGAGACCCAATGGCTATGAGCACGCGTGGGAAGCCTCACCTTCAAGGCGCCGGAACGGCGCCTTGGAGTTTGCCTGCGGCCACACTAAGCCGAAAGCGCCTGCTCTCGTCAGATCGTGGAAGCTAAGTGGCTTCAGGCCTGGTTAGTAGCTGCATGGGAGACCGGCTGTGAACCCCAGGTGCTGCAGGCATTTTTTTGGGTTTGAGGCCCAATGGCTATGAGCACGCGTGGGAAGCCTCACCTTCAAGGGGCCGGAGCGGCGCCTTGGAGTTTGCCTGTGGCCACACTAAGCCGAAAGCGCCAGCTCTCGTCTGATCGTGGAAGCTAAGTGGCTTCAGGCCTGGTTAGTAGCTGCATGGGAGACTGGCTGTGAACCCCAGGTGCTGCTGGCGTTTTTTTGGGTTTGAGGCCCAATGGCTATGAGCACGCGTGGGAAGCCTCACCTTCAAGGCGCCGGAACGGCGCCTTGGAGTTAGCCTGCGGCCACACTAAGCCGAAAGCGCCCGCTCTCGTCAGATCGCGGAAGCTAAGTGGCTTCAGGCCTGGTTAGTAGCTGCATGGGAGACCGGCTGTGAACCCCAGGTGCTGCAGGCGTTTTTTTGGGTTTGAGGCAGCTGCATGGGAGACCGGCTGTGAACCCCAGGTGCTGCAGGCGTTTTTTTGGGTTTGAGGCCCAATGGCTATGAGCACGCGTGGGAAGCCTCACCTTCAAGTCGCCGGAGCGGCGCCTTGGAGTTTACCTGCGGCCATACTAAGCCGAAAGCGCCCGCTCTCGTCAGATCGCGGAAGCTAAGTGGCTTCAGGCCTGGTTAGTAGCTGCATGGGAGACCGGCTGTGAACCCCAGGTGCTGCAGGTGTTTTTTTGGGTTTGAGGCCCAATGGCTATGAGCACGCGTGGGAAGCCTCACCTTCAAGGCGCCGGAGCGGCGCCTTGGAGTTTGCCTGCGGCCACACTGAGCCGAAAGCGCCCGCTCTCGTCAGATCGCGGAAGCTAAGTGGCTTCAGGCCTAGTTAGTAGCTGCATGGGAGACCGGCTGTGAACCCCAGGTGCTGCAGGTGTTTTTTTGGGTTTGAGGCCCAATGGCTATGAGCACGCGTGGGAAGCCTCACCTCCGGCGCCTTGGAGTTTACCTGCGGCCACACTAAGCCGAAAGCGCCCGCTCTCGTCAGATCGCGGAAGCTAAGTGGCTTCAGGCCTGGTTAGTAGCTGCATGGGAGACCGGCTGTGAACCCCAGGTGCTGCAGGCGTTTTTTTGGGTTTGAGGCCCAATGGCTATGAGCACGCGTGGGAAGCCTCACCTTCAAGGCGCCGGAGCGGCGCCTTGGAGTTTGCCTGCGGCCACACTAAGCCGAAAGCGCCCGCTCTCGTCAGAGCGCGGAAGCTAAGTGGCTTCAGGCCTGGTTAGTAGCTGCATGGGAGACCGGCTGTGAACCCCAGGTGCTGCAGGCGTTTTTTTGGGTTTGAGGCCCAATGGCTATGAGCACGCGTGGGAAGCCTCACCTTCAAGGCGCCGGAACGGCGCCTTGGAGTTTGCCTGCGGCCACACTAAGCTGAAAGCGCCCGCTCTCGTCAGATCGCGGAAGCTAAGTGGCTTCAGGCCTGGTTAGTAGCTGCATGGGAGACCGGCTGTGAACCCCAGGTGCTGCAGGCGTTTTTTTGGGTTTGAGGCCCAATGGCTATGAGCACGCGTGGGAAGCCTCACCTTCAAGGCGCCGGAGCGGCGCCTTGGAGTTTGCCTGCGGCCACACTAAGCCGAAAGCGCCCGCTCTCGTCAGATCGCGGAAGCTAAGTGGCTTCAGGCCTAGTTAGTAGCTGCATGGGAGACCGGCTGTGAACCCCAGGTGCTGCAGGTGTTTTTTTGGGTTTGAGGCCCAATGGCTATGAGCACGCGTGGGAAGCCTCACCTTCAAGGCGCCGGAGCGGCGCCTTGGAGTTTACCTGCGGCCACACTAAGCCGAAAGCGCCCGCTCTCGTCAGATCGCGGAAGCTAAGTGGCTTCAGGCCTGGTTAGTAGCTGCATGGGAGACCGGCTGTGAACCCCAGGTGCTGCAGGCGTTTTTTTGGGTTTGAGGCCCAATGGCTGTGAGCACGCGTGGGAAGCCTCACCTTCAAGGCGCCGGAACGGCGCCTTGGAGTTTGTCTGCGGCCACACTGAGCCTAAAGCGCCCGCTTTCGTCAGATCGCGGAAGCTAAGTGGCTTCAGGCCTGGTTAGTAGCTGCATGGGAGACCGGCTGTGAACCCCAGGTGCTGCAGGCGTTTTGTTGGGTTTGAGGCCCAATGGCTATGAGCACGCGTGGGAAGCCTCACCTTCAAGGCGCCGGAGCGGCGCCTTGCAGTATGCCTGCAGCCACACTAAGCCGAAAGCGCCCGCTCTCGTCAGATCGCGGAAGTTAAGTGGTTTCAGGCCTGGTTAGTAGCTGCATGGGAGACCGGCTGTGCACCCCAGGTGCTGCAGGTGTTTTTTTGGGTTTGAGGCCCAATGGCTATGAGCACGCGTGGGAAGCCTCACCTTCAAGGCACCGGAACGGCGCATTGGAGTTTGCCTGCGGTCACACTAAGCCAAAAGCGCCCGCTCTCGTCAGATCGCGGAAGCTAAGTGGCTTCAGGCCTGGTTAGTAGCTGCATGGGAGACCGGCTGTGAACCCCAGGTGCTGCAGGCGTTTTTTTGGGTTTGAGGCCCAATGGCTATGAGCACGCGTGGGAAGCCTCACCTTCAAGGCGCCGGAGCGGCGCCTTGGAGTTTGCCTGCGGCCACACTAAGCCGAAAGCGCCCGCTCTCGTCAGATCGCGGAAGCTAAGTGGCTTCAGGCCTGGTTAGTAGCTGCATGGGAGACCGGCTGTGAACCCCAGGTGCTGCAGGCGTTTTTTTTTGTTTGAGGCCCAATGGCTATAAGCACGCATGGGAAGCCTCACCTTCAAGGCGCCGGAGCGGCGCCTTGGAGTTTTCCTGCGGCCACACTAAGCCGAAAGCGCCCGCTCTCGTCAGATCGCGGAAGCTAAGTGGCTTCAGGCCTGGTTAGTAGCTGCATGGGAGACCGGCTGTGAACCCCAGGTGCTGCAGGCGTTTTTTTGGGTTTGAGGCCCAATGGCTGTGAGCACGCGTGGGAAGCCTCACCTTCAAGGCGCCGGAGCGGCACCTTGGAGTTTGCCTGCGGCCACACTAAGCCGAAAGCGCCCGCTCTCGTCAGATCGCGGAAGCTAAGTGGCTTCAGGCCTGGTTAGTAGCTGCATGGGAGACCGGCTGTGAACCCCAGGTGCTGCAGGCATTTTTTTGGGTTTGAGGCCCAATGGCTATGAGCACGCGTGGGAAGCCTCACCTTCAAGGCGCCGGAACGGCGCCTTTGAGTTAGCCTGCGGCCACACTAAGCTGAAAGCGCCCGCTCTCGTCAGATCGTGGAAGCTAAGTGGCTTCAGGCCTGGTTAGTAGCTGCATGGGAGACCGGCTGTGAACCCCAGGTGCTGCAGGCGTTTTTTTGGGTTTGAGGCCCAATGGCTATGAGCACGCGTGGGAAGCCTCACCTTCAAGGCGCCGGAACGGCGCCTTGGAGTTTGCCTGCGGCCACACTAAGCTGAAAGCGCCCGCTCTCGTCAGATCGCGGAAGCTAAGTGGCTTCAGGCCTGGTTAGTAGCTGCATGGGAGACCGGCTGTGAACCCCATGTGCTGCAGGCGTTTTTTTGGGTTTGAGGCCCAATGGCTATGAGCACGCGTGGGAAGCCTCACCTTCAAGGCGCCGGAGCGGCGCCTTGGAGTTTGCCTGCGGCCACACTAAGCCGAAAGCGCCCGCTCTCGTCAGATCGCGGAAGCTAAGTGGCTTCAGGCCTGGTTAGTAGCTGCATGGGAGACCGGCTGTGAACCCCAGGTGCTGCAGGCGTTTTTTTGGGTTTGAGGCCCAATGGCTATGAGCACGCATGGGAAGCCTCACCTTCAAGGCGCTGGAACGGCGCCTTGGAGTTTGCATGCGGCCACACTAAGCCGAAAGCGCCCGCTCTCGTCAGATTGCAGAAGCTAAGTGGCTTCAGGCCTGGTTAGTAGCTGCATGGGAGACCGGCTGTGAACCCCAGGTGCTGCAGCCATTTTTTTGGGTTTGAGGCCCAATGGCTATGAGCACGCGTGGGAAGCCTCACCTTCAAGGCGCCGGAGCGGCGCCTTGGAGTTTTCCTGTGGCCACACTAAGCCGAAAGCGCCCGCTCTCGTCAGATCGCGGAAGCTAAGTGGCTTCAGGCCTGGTTAGTAGCTGCATGGGAGACTGGCTGTGAACCCCAGGTGCTGCAGGCGTTTTTTTGGGTTTGAGGCCCAATGGCTATGAGCACGCGTGGGAAGCCTCACCTTCAAGGCGCCGTAACGGCGCCTTGGAGTTTGCCTGCGGCCACACTAAGCCGAAAGCGCCCGCTCTCGTCAGATCGCGGAAGCTAAGTGGCTTCAGGCCTGGTTAGTAGCTGCATGGGAGACCGGCTGTGAACCCCAGGTGCTGCAGGTGTTTTTTTGGGTTTGAGGCCCAATGGCTATGAGCACGCGTGGGAAGCCTCACCTTCAAGGCGCCGGAACGGCGCCTTGGAGTTTGCCTGCGGCCACACTAAGCCGAAAGCGCCCGCTCTCGTCAGATCGCGGAAGCTAAGTGGCTTCAGGCCTGGTTAGTAGCTGCATGGGAGACCGGCTGTGAACCCCAGGTGCTGCAGGTGTTTTTTTGTGTTTGAGGCTCAATGGCTATGAGCACGCGTGGGAAGCCTCACCTTCAAGGCGCCGGAGCGGCGCCTTGGAGTTTGCCTGCGGCCACACTAAGCCGAAAGCGCCCGCTCTCGTCAGATCGCGGAAGCTAAGTGGCTTCAGGCCTGGTTAGTAGCTGCATGGGAGACCGGCTGTGAACCCCAGGTGCTGCAGGCGTTTTTTTGGGTTTGAGGCCCAATGGCTATGAGCACGCGTGGGAAGCCTCACCTTCAAGGCGCCGGAACGGCGGCTTGGAGTTTGCCTGCGGCCACACTAAGCCGAAAGCGCCCGCTTTCGTCAGATCGCTGAAGCTAAGTGGCTTCAGGCTTGGTTAGTAGCTGCATGGGAGACCGGCTGTGAACCCCAGGTGCTGCAGGTGTTTTTTTGGGTTTGAGGCCCAATGGCTATGAGCACGCGTGGGAAGCCTCACCTTCAAGGCGCCGGAACGGCGCCTTGGAGTTTGCCTGCGGCCACACTAAGCCGAAAGCGCCCGCTTTCGTCAGATCGCTGAAGCTAAGTGGCTTCAGGCCTGGTTAGTAGCTGCATGGGAGACCGGCTGTGAACCCCAGGTGCTGCAGGCGTTTTTTTGGGTTTGAGGCCCAATGGCTATGAGCACGCGTGGGAAGCCTCACCTTCAAGGCGCCGGAACGGCGCCTTGGAATTTGCCTGCGGCCACACTAAGCCGAAAGCGCCCGCTCTCGTCAGATCGCGGAAGCTAAGTGGCTTCAGGACCTGGTTAGTAGCTGCATGGGAGACCGGCTGTGAACCCCAGGTGCTGCAGGTGTTTTTTTGGGTTTGAGGCCCAATGGCTATGAGCACGCGTGGGAAGCCTCACCTTCAAGGCGCCGGAGCGGCGCCTTGGAGTTTGCCTGCGGCCACACTAAGCCGAAAGCGCCCGCTCTCGTCAGATCACGGAAGCTAAGTGGCTTCAGGCCTGGTTAGTAGCTGCATGGGAGACTGGCTGTGAACCCCAGGTGCTGCAGGCGTTTTTTTGGGTTTGAGGCCCAATGGCTATGAGCACGCGTGGGAAGCCTCACCTTCAAGGCGCCGGAACGGCGCCTTGGAGTTTTCCTGCGGCCACACTAAGCTGAAAGCGCCCGCTCTCGTCAGATCGCGGAAGCTAAGTGGCTTCAGGCCTGGTTAGTAGCTGCATGGGAGACCGGCTGTGAACCCCATGTGCTGCAGGTGTTTTTTTGGGTTTGAGGCCCAATGGCTATGAGCACGCGTGGGAAGCCTCACCTTCAAGGCGCCGGAGCGGCGCCTTGGAGTTTGCCTGCGGCCACACTAAGCCGAAAGCGCCCGCTCTCGTCAGATTGCGGAAGCTAAGTGGCTTCAGGCCTGGTTAGTAGCTGCATGGGAGACCGGCTGTGAACCCCAGATGCTGCAGGCGTTTTTTTGGGTTTGAGGCCCAATGGCTATGAGCACGCATGGGAAGCCTCACCTTCAAGGCGCCGGAACGGCGCCTTGGAGTTTGCCTGTGGCCACACTAAGCCGAAAGCGCCCGCTCTCGTCAGATCGCGGAAGCTAAGTGGCTTCAGGCCTGGTTAGTAGCTGCATGGGAGACTGGCTGTGAACCCCAGGTGCTGCAGGTGTTTTTTTGGGTTTGAGGCCCAATGGCTATGAGCACGCGTGGGAAGCCTCACCTTCAAGGCGCCGGAACGGCGCCTTGGAGTTAGCCTGCGGCCACACTAAGCCGAAAGCGCCCGCTCTCGTCAGATCGCGGAAGCTAAGTGGCTTCAGGCCTGGTTAGTAGCTGCATGGGAGACCGGCTGTGAACCCCAGGTGCTGCAGGTGTTTTTTTGGGTTTGAGGCCCAATGGCTATGAGCACGCGTGGGAAGCCTCACCTTCAAGGCGCCGTAACGGCGCCTTGGAGTTTGCCTGCGGCCACACTAAGCCGAAAGCGCCCGCTCTCGTCAGATCGCGGAAGCTAAGTGGCTTCAGGCCTGGTTAGTAGCTGCATGGGAGACCGGCTGTGAACCCCAGGTGCTGCAGGCGTTTTTTTGGGTTTGAGGCCCAATGGCTATGAGCACGCGTGGGAAGCCTCACCTTCAAGGCGCCGGAACGGCGCCTTGGAGTTTGCCTGCGGCCACACTAAGCCGAAAGCGCCCGCTCTCGTCAGATCGCGGAAGCTAAGTGGCTTCAGGCCTGGTTAGTAGCTGCATGGGAGACCGGCTGTGAACCCCAGGTGCTGCAGGTGTTTTTTTGTGTTTGAGGCTCAATGGCTATGAGCACGCGTGGGAAGCCTCACCTTCAAGGCGCCGGAGCGGCGCCTTGGAGTTTGCCTGCGGCCACACTAAGCCGAAAGCGCCCGCTCTCGTCAGATCGCGGAAGCTAAGTGGCTTCAGGCCTGGTTAGTAGCTGCATGGGAGACCGGCTGTGAACCCCAGGTGCTGCAGGCGTTTTTTTGGGTTTGAGGCCCAATGGCTATGAGCACGCGTGGGAAGCCTCACCTTCAAGGCGCCGGAACGGCGGCTTGGAGTTTGCCTGCGGCCACACTAAGCCGAAAGCACCCGCTTTCGTCAGATCGCTGAAGCTAAGTGGCTTCAGGCTTGGTTAGTAGCTGCATGGGAGACCGGCTGTGAACCCCAGGTGCTGCAGGTGTTTTTTTGGGTTTGAGGCCCAATGGCTATGAGCACGCGTGGGAAGCCTCACCTTCAAGGCGCCGGAACGGCGCCTTGGAGTTTGCCTGCGGCCACACTAAGCCGAAAGCGCCCGCTTTCGTCAGATCGCTGAAGCTAAGTGGCTTCAGGCCTGGTTAGTAGCTGCATGGGAGACCGGCTGTGAACCCCAGGTGCTGCAGGCGTTTTTTTGGGTTTGAGGCCCAATGGCTATGAGCACGCGTGGGAAGCCTCACCTTCAAGGCGCCGGAACGGCGCCTTGGAATTTGCCTGCGGCCACACTAAGCCAAATGCGCCCGCTCTCGTCAGATCGCGGAAGCTAAGTGGCTTCAGGCCTGGTTAGTAGCTGCATGGGAGACCGGCTGTGAACCCCAGGTGCTGCAGGCGTTTTTTTTGGGTTTGAGACCCAATGGCTATGAGCACGCGTGGGAAGCCTCACCTTCAAGGCGCCGGAACGGCGCCTTGGAGTTTGCCTGCGGCCACACTAAGCCGAAAGCGCCCGCTCTCGTCAGATCGCGGAAGCTAAGTGGCTTCAGGCCTGGTTAGTAGCTGCATGGGAGACCGGCTGTGAACCCCAGGTGCTGCAGGTGTTTTTTTGGGTTTGAGGCCCAATGGCTATGAGCACGCGTGGGAAGCCTCACCTTCAAGGCGTCGGAGCGGCGCCTTGGAGTTTACCTGCGGCCACACTAAGCTGAAAGCGCCCGCTCTCGTCAGATCGCGGAAGCTAAGTGGCTTCAGGCCTGGTTAGTAGCTGCATGGGAGACCGGCTGTGAACCCCAGGTGCTGCAGGCGTTTTTTTGGGTTTGAGGCCCAATGGCTATGATCACACGTGGGAAGCCTCACCTTCAAGGAGCCGGAGCGGCGCCTTGGAGTTTGCCTGCGGCCACACTAAGCCGAAAGCGCCCGCTCTCGTCAGATCGCGGAAGCTAAGTGGCTTCAGGCCTTGTTAGTAGCTGCATGGGAGACCGGCTGTGAACCCCAGGTGCTGCAGGTGTTTTTTTGGGTTTGAGGCCCAATGGCTATGAGCACGCGTGGGAAGCCTCACCTTCAAGGCGCCGGAACGGCGCCTAGGAGTTTGCCTGCGGCCACCCGAAGCCGAAAGCGCCCGCTCTCGTCAGATCGCGAAAGCTAAGTGGCTTCTGGCCTGGTTAGTAGCTGCATGGGAGACCGGCTGTGAACCCCAGGTGCTGCAGGCGTTTGTTTGGGTTTGAGGCCCAATGACTATGAGCACGCGTGGGAAGCCTCACCTTCAAGGCGCCGGAGCGGCGCCTTGGAGTTTGCCTGCGGCCACACTAAGCCGAAAGTGCCCCCTCTCGTCAGATCGCGGAAGCTAAGTGGCTTCAGGCCTGGTTAGTAGCTGCATGGGAGACCGGCTGTGAACCCCAGGTGCTGCAGGCATTTTTTTGGGTTTGAGGCCCAATGGCTATGAGCACGCGTGGGAAGCCTCACCTTCAAGGCACCGGAACGGCGCATTAGAGTTTGCCTGCGGCCACACTAAGCCGAAAGCGCCCGCTCTCGTCAGATCGCGGAAGCTAAGTGGCTTCAGGCCTGGTTAGTAGCTGCATGGGAAACCGGCTGTGAACCCCAGGTGCTGCAGGCGTTTTTTTGGGTTTGAGGCCCAATGGCTATGAGCACGCGTGGGAAGCCTCACCTTCAAGTCGCCGGAGCGGCGCTTTGGAGTTTGCCTGGGGCCACACTAAGCCGAAAGCGCCCGCTCTTGTCAGATCGCGGAAGCTAAGTGGCTTCAGGCCTGGTTAGTAGCTGCATGGGAGACCGGCTGTGAACCCCAGGTGCTGCAGGCGTTTTTTTGGGTTTGAGGCCCAATGGCTATGAGCACGCGTGGGAAGCCTCACCTTCAAGGCGCCGGAGCGGCGCCTTGGAGTTTGCCTGCGGCCACACTAAGCCAAATGCGCCCGCTCTCGTCAGATCGCGGAAGCTAAGTGGCTTCAGGCCTGGTTAGTAGCTGCATGGGAGACCGGCTGTGAACCCCAGGTGCTGCAGGTGTTTTTTTGGGTTTGAGGCCCAATGGCTATGAGCACGCGTGGGAAGCCTCACCTTCAAGGCGCCGGAACGGCGCCTTGGAGTTTGCCTGCGGCCACACTAAGCCGAAAGCGCCCGCTCTCGTCAGATCGCGGAAGCTAAGTGGCTTCAGGCCTGTTTAGTAGCTGCATGGGAGACCGGCTGTGAACCCCAGGTGCTGCAGGCGTTTTTTTGGGTTTGAGGCCCAATGGCTATGAGCACGCGTAGGAAGCCTCACCTTCAAGGCGCCGGAATGGCGCCTTGGACTTTGCCTGCGGCCACACTAAGCCGAAAGCGCCCGCTCTCGTCAGATCGCGGAAGCTAAGTGGCTTCAGGCCTGGTTAGTAGCTGCATGGGAGACCGGCTGTGAACCCCAGGTGCTGCAGGCGATTTTTTGGGTTTGAGGCCCAATGGCTATGAGCACGCGTGGGAAGCCTCACCTTCAAGACGTCGGAGCGGCGCCTTGGAGTTTGCCTGCGGCCACACTAAGCCGAAAGCGCCCGCTCTCGTCAGATCGCGGAAGCTAAGTGGCTTCAGGCCTGGTTAGTAGCTGCATGGGAGACCGGCTGTGAACCCCAGGTGCTGCAGGCGTTTTTTTGGGTTTGAGACCCAATGGCTATGAGCACGCGTGGGAAGCCTCACCTTCAAGGCGCCGGAACGGCGCCTTGGAGTTTGCCTGCGGCCACACTAAGCCGAAAGCGCCCGCTCTCGTCAGATCGCGGAAGCTAAGTGGCTTCAGGCCTGGTTAGTAGCTGCATGGGAGACCGGCTGTGAACCCCAGGTGCTGCAGGCGTTTTTTTGGGTTTGAGGCCCAATGGCTATGAGCACGCGTGGGAAGCCTCACCTTCAAGGCGCCGGAGCGGCGCCTTGGAGTTTGCCTGCGGCCACACTAAGCCGAAAGCGCCCGCTCTCGTCAGATTGCGGAAGCTAAGTGGCTTCAGGCCTGGTTAGTAGCTGCATGGGAGACTGGCTGTGAACCCCAGGTGCTGCAGGTGTTTTTTTGGGTTTGAGGCCCAATGGCTATGAGCACGCGTGGGAAGCCTCACCTTCAAGGCGCCGGAACGGCGCCTTGGAGTTAGCCTGCGGCCACACTAAGCCGAAAGCGCCCACTCTCGTCAGATCGTGGAAGCTAAGTGGCTTCAGGCCTGGTTAGTAGCTGCATGGGAGACCGGCTGTGAACCCCAGGTGCTGCAGGCGTTTTTTTTGGGTTTGAGGCCCAATGGCTATGAGCACGCGTGGTAAGCCTCACCTTCAAGGCGCCGGAACGGCGACTTGGAGGTTGCCTGCGGCCACACTAAGCCGAAAGCGGCCACACTAAGCCGAAAGCGCCCGCTCTCGTCGGATCGCGGAAGCTAAGTGGCTTCAGGCCTGGTTAGTAGCTGCATGGGAGACCGGCTGTGAACCCCAGGTGCTGCAGGTGTTTTTTTGGGTTTGAGGCCCAATGGCTATGAGCACGCGTGGTAAGCCTCACCTTCAAGGCGCCGGAGCGGCGCCTTGGAGTTTGCCTGCGGCCACACTAAGCCAAAAGCGCCCGCTCTCGTCAGATCGCGGAAGCTAAGTGGCTTCAGGCCTGGTTAGTAGCTGCATGGGAGACCGGCTGTGAACCCCAGGTGCTGCAGGCGTTTTTTTGGGTTTGAGGCCCAATGGCTATGAGCACTCGTGGGAAGCCTCACCTTCAAGGCGCCGGAACGGCGACTTGGAGTTTTCCTGCGGCCACACTAAGCCGAAAGCGCCCGCTCTCGTCAGATCGTGGAAGCTAAGTGGCTTCAGGCCTGGTTAGTAGCTGCATGGGAGACCGGCTGTGAACCCCAGGTGCTGCAGGTGTTTTTTTGGGTTTGAGGCCCAATGGCTATGAGCACGCGTGGTAAGCCTCACCTTCAAGGCGCCGGAGCGGCGCCTTGTAGTTTGCCTGCGGCCACACTAAGCCGAAAGCGCCCGCTCTCGTCAGATCGCGGAAGCTAAGTGGCTTCAGGCCTGGTTAGTAGCTGCATGGGAGACCGGCTGTGAACCCCAGGTGCTGCAGGCGTTTTTTTGGGTTTGAGGCCCAATGGCTATGAGCACGCGTGGGAAGCCTCACCTTCAAGGCGCTGGAGCGGCGCCTTGGAGTTTCCCTGCGGCCACACTAAGCCGAAAGCGCCCGCTCTCGTCAGATCGCGGAAGCTAAGTGGCTTCAGGCCTGGTTAGTAGCTGCATGGGAGACCAGCTGTGAACCCCAGGTGCTGCAGGTGTTTTTTTGGGTTTGAGGCCCAATGGCTATGAGCACGCGTGGGAAGCCTCACCTTCAAGGCGCCGGAACGGCGCCTTGGAGTTTGCCTGCGGCCACACTAAGCCGAAAGCGCCCGCTCTCGTCAGATCGCGGAAGCTAAGTGGCTTCAGGCCTGGTTAGTAGCTGCATGGGAGACTGGCTGTGAACCCCAGGTGCTGCAGGTGTTTTTTTGGGTTTGAGGCCCAATGGCTATGAGCACGCGTGGGCAGCCTCACCTTCAAGGCGCCGGAGCGGCGCTTTGGAGTTTGCCTGGGGCCACACTAAGCCGAAAGCGCCCGCTCTTGTCAGATCGCGGAAGCTAAGTGGCTTCAGGCCTGGTTAGTAGCTGCATGGGAGACCGGCTGTGAACCCCAGGTGCTGCAGGCGTTTTTTTGGGTTTGAGGCCCAATGGCTATGAGCACGCGTGGGAAGCCTCACCTTCAAGGCGCCGGAGCGGCGCCTTGGAGTTTGCCTGCGGCCACACTAAGCCAAATGCGCCCGCTCTCGTCAGATCGCGGAAGCTAAGTGGCTTCAGGCCTGGTTAGTAGCTGCATGGGAGACCGGCTGTGAACCCCAGGTGCTGCAGGTGTTTTTTTGGGTTTGAGGCCCAATGGCTATGAGCACGCGTGGGAAGCCTCACCTTCAAGGCGCCGGAACGGCGCCTTGGAGTTTGCCTGCGGCCACACTAAGCCGAAAGCGCCCGCTCTCGTCAGATCGCGGAAGCTAAGTGGCTTCAGGCCTGTTTAGTAGCTGCATGGGAGACCGGCTGTGAACCCCAGGTGCTGCAGGCGTTTTTTTGGGTTTGAGGCCCAATGGCTATGAGCACGCGTAGGAAGCCTCACCTTCAAGGCGCCGGAATGGCGCCTTGGACTTTGCCTGCGGCCACACTAAGCCGAAAGCGCCCGCTCTCGTCAGATCGCGGAAGCTAAGTGGCTTCAGGCCTGGTTAGTAGCTGCATGGGAGACCGGCTGTGAACCCCAGGTGCTGCAGGCGATTTTTTGGGTTTGAGGCCCAATGGCTATGAGCACGCGTGGGAAGCCTCACCTTCAAGACGTCGGAGCGGCGCCTTGGAGTTTGCCTGCGGCCACACTAAGCCGAAAGCGCCCGCTCTCGTCAGATCGCGGAAGCTAAGTGGCTTCAGGCCTGGTTAGTAGCTGCATGGGAGACCGGCTGTGAACCCCAGGTGCTGCAGGCGTTTTTTTGGGTTTGAGACCCAATGGCTATGAGCACGCGTGGGAAGCCTCACCTTCAAGGCGCCGGAACGGCGCCTTGGAGTTTGCCTGCGGCCACACTAAGCCGAAAGCGCCCGCTCTCGTCAGATCGCGGAAGCTAAGTGGCTTCAGGCCTGGTTAGTAGCTGCATGGGAGACCGGCTGTGAACCCCAGGTGCTGCAGGCGTTTTTTTGGGTTTGAGGCCCAATGGCTATGAGCACGCGTGGGAAGCCTCACCTTCAAGGCGCCGGAGCGGCGCCTTGGAGTTTGCCTGCGGCCACACTAAGCCGAAAGCGCCCGCTCTCGTCAGATTGCGGAAGCTAAGTGGCTTCAGGCCTGGTTAGTAGCTGCATGGGAGACTGGCTGTGAACCCCAGGTGCTGCAGGTGTTTTTTTGGGTTTGAGGCCCAATGGCTATGAGCACGCGTGGGAAGCCTCACCTTCAAGGCGCCGGAACGGCGCCTTGGAGTTAGCCTGCGGCCACACTAAGCCGAAAGCGCCCACTCTCGTCAGATCGTGGAAGCTAAGTGGCTTCAGGCCTGGTTAGTAGCTGCATGGGAGACCGGCTGTGAACCCCAGGTGCTGCAGGCGTTTTTTTGGGTTTGAGGCCCAATGGCTATGAGCACGCGTGGTAAGCCTCACCTTCAAGGCGCCGGAACGGCGACTTGGAGGTTGCCTGCGGCCACACTAAGCCGAAAGCGGCCACACTAAGCCGAAAGCGCCCGCTCTCGTCGGATCGCGGAAGCTAAGTGGCTTCAGGCCTGGTTAGTAGCTGCATGGGAGACCGGCTGTGAACCCCAGGTGCTGCAGGTGTTTTTTTGGGTTTGAGGCCCAATGGCTATGAGCACGCGTGGTAAGCCTCACCTTCAAGGCGCCGGAGCGGCGCCTTGGAGTTTGCCTGCGGCCACACTAAGCCAAAAGCGCCCGCTCTCGTCAGATCGCGGAAGCTAAGTGGCTTCAGGCCTGGTTAGTAGCTGCATGGGAGACCGGCTGTGAACCCCAGGTGCTGCAGGCGTTTTTTTGGGTTTGAGGCCCAATGGCTATGAGCACTCGTGGGAAGCCTCACCTTCAAGGCGCCGGAACGGCGACTTGGAGTTTTCCTGCGGCCACACTAAGCCGAAAGCGCCCGCTCTCGTCAGATCGTGGAAGCTAAGTGGCTTCAGGCCTGGTTAGTAGCTGCATGGGAGACCGGCTGTGAACCCCAGGTGCTGCAGGTGTTTTTTTGGGTTTGAGGCCCAATGGCTATGAGCACGCGTGGTAAGCCTCACCTTCAAGGCGCCGGAGCGGCGCCTTGTAGTTTGCCTGCGGCCACACTAAGCCGAAAGCGCCCGCTCTCGTCAGATCGCGGAAGCTAAGTGGCTTCAGGCCTGGTTAGTAGCTGCATGGGAGACCGGCTGTGAACCCCAGGTGCTGCAGGCGTTTTTTTGGGTTTGAGGCCCAATGGCTATGAGCACGCGTGGGAAGCCTCACCTTCAAGGCGCTGGAGCGGCGCCTTGGAGTTTCCCTGCGGCCACACTAAGCCGAAAGCGCCCGCTCTCGTCAGATCGCGGAAGCTAAGTGGCTTCAGGCCTGGTTAGTAGCTGCATGGGAGACCAGCTGTGAACCCCAGGTGCTGCAGGTGTTTTTTTGGGTTTGAGGCCCAATGGCTATGAGCACGCGTGGGAAGCCTCACCTTCAAGGCGCCGGAACGGCGCCTTGGAGTTTGCCTGCGGCCACACTAAGCCGAAAGCGCCCGCTCTCGTCAGATCGCGGAAGCTAAGTGGCTTCAGGCCTGGTTAGTAGCTGCATGGGAGACTGGCTGTGAACCCCAGGTGCTGCAGGTGTTTTTTTGGGTTTGAGGCCCAATGGCTATGAGCACGCGTGGGCAGCCTCACCTTCAAGGCGCCGGAGCGGCGCCTTGGAGTTTGCCTGCGGCCACACTAAGCCGAAAGCGCCCGCTCTCGTCAGATCGCGGAAGCTAAGTGGCTTCAGGCCTGGTTAGTAGCTGCATGGGAGACCGGCTGTGAACCCCAGGTGCTGCAGGCGTTTTTTTGGGTTTGAGGCCCAATGGCTATGAGCACGCGTGGGAAGCCTCACCTTCAAGGCGCCGGAGCGGCGCCTTGGAGTTTGCCTGCGGCCACACTAAGCCGAAAGCGCCCGCTCTCGTCAGATCGCGGAAGCTAAGTGGCTTCAGGCCTGGTTAGTAGCTGCATGGGAGACCGGCTGTGAACCCCAGGTGCTGCAGGCGTTTTTTTGGGTTTGAGGCCCAATGGCTATGAGCACGCGTGGGAAGCCTCACCTTCAAGGCGCCGGAACGGCGCCTTGCAATTTGCCTGTGGCCACACTAAGCTGAAAGCGCCCGCTCTCGTCAGATCGTGGAAGCTAAGTGGCTTCAGGCCTGGTTAGTAGCTGCATGGGAGACTGGCTGTGAACCCCAGGTGCTGCAGGTGTTTTTTTGGGTTTGAGGCCAAATGGCTATGAGCACGCGTGGGAAGCCTCACCTTCAAGGCGCCGGAGCGGCGCCTTGGAGTTTGCCTTCGGCCACACTAAGCCAAAAGCGCCTGCTCTCGTCAGATCGCGGAAGCTAAGTGGCTTCAGGCCTGGTTAGTAGCTGCATGGGAGACCGGCTGTGAACCCCAGGTGCTGCAGGCATTTTTTTGGGTTTGAGGCCCAATGGCTATGAGCACGCGTGGGAAGCCTCACCTTCAAGGCGTCGGAACGGCGCCTTGGAGTTTGCCTGCGGCCACACTAAGCCGAAAGCGCCCGCTCTCGTCAGATCGCGGAAGCTAAGTGGCTTCAGGCCTGGTTAGTAGCTGCATGGGAGACCGGCTGTGAACCCCAGGTGCTGCAGGCGTTTTTTTGGGTTTGAGGCCCAATGGCTATGAGCACGCGTGGGAAGCCTCACCTTCAAGGCGCCGGAGCGGCGCCTTGGAGTTTGCCTGCGGCCACACTAAGCCGAAAGCGCCCGCTCTCGACAGATCGCGGAAGCTAAGTGGCTTCAGGCCTGGTTAGTAGTTGCATGGGAGACTGGCTGTGAACCCCAGGTGCTGCAGGCGTTTTTTTGGGTTTGAGGCCCAATGGCTATGAGCACGCGTGGGAAGCCTCACCTTCAAGGCGCCGGAACGGCGCCTTGCAGTTTGCCTGCGGCCACACTAAGCCGAAAGCGCCCGCTCTCGTCAGATCGCGGAAGCTAAGTGGCTTCAGGCCTGGTTAGTAACTGCATGGGAGACCGGCTGTGAACCCCACGTGCTGCAGGCGTTTTTTTGGGTTTGAGGCCCAATGGCTATGAGCACGCGTGGGAAGCCTCACCTTCAAGGCGCCGGAACGGCGCCTTGGAGTTTTCCTGCGGCCACACTAAGCCGAAAGCGCCCGCTCTCGTCAGATCGCGGAAGCTAAGTGGCTTCAGGCCTGTTTAGTAGCTGCATGGGAGACCGGCTGTGAACCCCAGGTGCTGCAGGCGTTTTTTTGGGTTTGAGGCCCAATGGCTATGAGCACGCGTGGGAAGCCTCACCTTCAAGGCGCCGGAGCGGCGCCTTTGAGTTTGCCTGCGGACACACTAAGCCGAAAGCGCCCGCTCTCGTCAGATCGCGGAAGCTAAGTGGCTTCAGGCCTGGTTAGTAGCTGCATGGGAGACCGGCTGTGAACCCCAGGTGCTGCAGGCATTTGTTTGGGTTTGAGGTCCAATGGCTATGAGCACGCGTGGGAAGCCTCACCTTCAAGGCGCCGGAACGGCGCTTTGGAGTTTGCCTGCGGCCACACTAAGCCGAAATCGCCCGCTCGTGTCAGATCGCGGAAGCTAAGTGGCTTCAGGCCTGGTTAGTAGCTGCATGGGAGACCGGCTGTGAACCCCAGGTGCTGCAGGCGTTTATTTGGGTTTGAGGCCCAATGGCGATGAGCACGCGTGGGAAGCCTCACCTTCAAGGCGCCGGAGCGGGGCCTTGGAGTTTGCCTGCGGCCACACTAAGCCGAAAGTGCCCGCTCTCGTCAGATCGCGGAAGCTAAGTGGCTTCAGGCCTGGTTAGTAGCTGCATGGGAGACCGGCTGTGAACCCCACGTGCTGCAGGCGTTTTTTTGGGTTTGAGGCCCAATGGCTATGAGCACGCGTGGGAAGCCTCACCTTCAAGGCGCCGAAACGGCGCCTTGGAGTTTGCCTGCGGTCACACTAAGCCGAAAGCGCCCGCTCTCGTCAGATCGCGGAAGCTAAGTGGCTTCAGGCCTGGTTAGTAGCTGCATGGGAGACCGGCTGTGAACCCCAGGTGCTGCAGGCGTTTTTTTGGGTTTGAGGCCCAATGGCTATGAGCACGCGTGGGAAGCCTCACCTTCAAGGCGCCGGAGCGGCGCCTTGGAGTTTGCCTGCGGCCACACTAAGCCGAATGCTCCTTCTCTCGTCAGATCGCGGAAGCTAAGTGGTTTCAGGCCTGGTTAGTAGCTGCATGGGAGACTGGCTGTGAACCCCAGGTGCTGCAGGCGTTTTTTTGGGTTTGAGGCCCAATGGCTATGAGCACTCGTGGGAAGCCTCACCTTCAAGGCGCCGGAGCGGCGCTTTGGAGTTTGCCTGAGGCCACACTAAGCCGAAAGCCCCCGCTCTCGTCAGATCGCGGAAGCTAAGTGGCTTCAGGCCTGGTTAGTAGCTGCATGGGAGACTGGCTGTGAACCCCAGATGCTGCAGGCGTTTTTTTGGGTTTGAGGCCCAATGGCTATGAGCACGCGTGGGAAGCCTCACCTTCAAGGCGCCGTAACGGCGCCTTGGAGTTTGCCTGCGGCCACACTAAGCCGAAAGCGCCCGCTCTCGTCAGATAGCGGAAGCTAAGTGGCTTCAGGCCTGGTTAGCAGCTGCATGGGAGACCGGCTGTGAACCCCAGGTGCTGCAGGCGTATTTTTGGGTTTGAGGCCCAATGGCTATGAGCACGCGTGGGAAGCCTCACCTTCAAGGCGCCGGAACGGCGCCTTGGAGTTTGCCTGTGGCCACACTAAGCCGAAAGCGCCCGCTCTCGACAGATCGCGGAAGCTAAGTGGCTTCAGGCCTGGTTAGTAGCTGCATGGGAGACCGGCTGTGAACCCCAGGTGCTGCAGGCGTTTTTTTGGGCTTGAGGCCCAATGGCTATGAGCACGCGTGGGAAGCCTCACCTTCAAGGCGCCGGAGCGGCGCCTTGGAAATTGCCTGCGGCCACACTAAGCCGAAAGCGCCCGCTCTTGTCAGATCGCGGAAGCTAAGTGGCTTCAGGCCTGGTTAGTAGCTGCATGGGAGACCGGCTGTGAACCCCAGGTGCTGCAGGCGTTTTTTTGGGTTTGAGGCCCAATGGCTATGAGCACGCGTGGGAAGCCTCACCTTCAAGGCGCCGGAGCGGCGCCTTGAAGTTTGCCAGCGGCCACACTAAGCCGAAAGCGCCCGCTCTCATCAGATCGTGGAAGCTAAGTGGCTTCAGGCCTGGTTAGTAGCTGCATGGGAGACCGGCTGTGAACCCCAGGTGCTGCAGGCGTTTTTTGGGGTTTGAGGCCCAATGGCTATGAGCACGCGTGGGAAGCCTCACCTTCAAGGCGCCGGAACGGCGCCTTGGAGTTTGCCTGCGGCCACACTAAGCCGAAAGCGCCCGCTCTCGTCAGATCGCGGAAGCTAAGTGGCTTCAGGCCTGGTTAGTAGCTGCATGGGAGACCGGCTGTGAACCCCAGGTGCTGCAGGTGTTTTTTTGGGTTTGAGGCCCAATGGCTATGAGCACGCGTGGGAAGCCTCACCTTCAAGGCGCCGGAGCGGTGCCTTAGAGTTTGCCTGCGGCCACACTAAGCCGAAAGCGCCCGCTCTCGTCAGATCGCGGAAGCTAAGTGGCTTCAGGCCTGGTTAGTAGCTGCATGGGAGACCGGCTGTGAACCCCAGGTGCTGCAGGTGTTTTTTTGGGTTTGAGGCCCAATGGCTATGAGTACGCGTGGGATGCCTCACCTTCAAGGCGCCGGAACGGCGCCTTGGAGTTTGCCTGCGGCCACACTAAGCCGAAAGCGCCCGCTCTCGTCAGATCGCGGAAGCTAAGTGGCTTCAGGCCTGGTTAGTAGCTGCATGGGAGACTGGCTGTGAACCCCAGGTGCTGCAGGTGTTTTTTTGGGTTTGAGGCCCAATGGCTATGAGCACGCGTGGGAAGCCTCACCTTCAATGCGCCGGAACGGCGCCTTGGAGTTTTCCTGCGGCCACACTAAGCCGAAAGCGCCCGCTCTCATCAGATCGCGCAAGCTAAGTGGCTTCATGCCTGGTTAGTAGCTGCATGGGAGACCGGCTGTGAACCCCAGGTGCTGCAGGCGTTTTTTTGGGTTTGAGGCCCAATGGCTATGAGCACGCGTGGGAAGCCTCACCTTCAAGACGCCGGAACGGCGCCTTGGAGTTTTCCTGCGGCCACACTAAGCCGAAAGCGCCCGCTCTCGTCAGAATGCGGAAGCTAAGTGGCTTCAGGCCTGGTTAGTAGCTGCATGGGAGACCGGCTGTGAACCCCAGGTGCTGCAGGTGTTTTTTTGGGTTTGAGGCCCAATGGCTATGAGCACGTGTGGGAAGCCTCACCTTCAAGGCGCCGGAGCGGCGCCTTGGAGTTTGCCTGCGGCCACACAAAGCTGAAAGCACCCGCTCTCGTCAGATCGCGGAAGCTAAGTGGCTTCAGGCCTGATTAGTAGCTGAGTGGGAGACCGGCTGTGAACCCCAGGTGCTGCAGGTGTTTTTTTGGGTTTGAGGCCCAATGGCTATGAGCACGCGTGGGAAGCCTCACCTTCAAGGCGCCGGAACGGCGCCTTGGAGTTTGCCTGCGGCCACACTAAGCCGAAAGCGCCCGCACTCGTCAGATCGCGGAAGCTAAGTGGCTTCAGGCCTGGTTAGTAGCTGCATGGGAGACCGGCTGTGAACCCCAGGTGCTGCAGGTGTTTTTTTGGGTTTGAGGCCCAATGGCTATGAGCACGCGTGGGAAGCCTCACCTTCAAGGCGCCGGAGCGGCGCCTTGCAGTTTGCCTGCGGCCACACTAAGCCGAAAGCGCTTGCTCTCGTCAGATCGCGGAAGCTAAGTGGCTTCAGGCCTGGTTAGTAGCTGCATGGGAGACCGGCTGTGAACCCCAGGTGCTGCAGGTGTTTTTTTGGGTTTGAGGCCCAATGGCTATGAGCACGCGTGGGAAGCCTCACCTTCAAGGCGCCGTAGCGGCGCCTTGCAGTTTGCCTGTGGCCACACTAAGCCGAAAGCGCCTGCTCTCGTCAGATCGCGGAAGCTAAGTGGCTTCAGGCCTGGTTAGTAGCTGCATGGGAGACCGGCTGTGAACCCCAGGTGCTGCAGGCGTTTTTTTGGGTTTGAGGCCCAATGGCTATGAGCACGCGTGGGAAGCCTCACCTTCAAGGCGCCGGAACGGCGCCTTGGAGTTTGCCTGCGGCCACACTAAGCCGAAAGCGCCCGCTCTCGTCAGATCGCGGAAGCTAAGTGGCTTCAGGCCTGGTTAGTAGCTGCATGGGAGACCGGCTGTGAACCCCAGGTGCTGCAGGCGTTTTTTTTGGGTTTGAGGCCCAATGGCTATGAGCACGCCCAGGGAAGCCTCACCTTCAAGGCGCCGGAACGGCGCCTTGGAGTTTGTCTGCGGCCACACTAAGCCGAAAGCGCCTGCTCTCGTCTGATCGCGGAAGCTAAGTGGTTTCAGGCCTGGTTAGTAGCTGCATGGGAGACCGGCTGTGAACCCCAGGTGCTGCAGGTGTTTTTTTGGGTTTGAGGCCCAATGGCTATGAGCACGCGTGGGAAGCCTCACCTTCAAGGCGCCGGAACGGCGCCTTAAAGTTTGCCTGCGGCCACACTAAGCCGAAAGTGCCCACTCTCGTCAGATCGCGGAAGCTAAGTGGCTTCAGGCCTGGTTAGTAGCTGCATGGGAGACCGGCTGTGAACCCCAGGTGCTGCAGGTGTTTTTTTGGGTTTGAGGCCCAATGGCTATGAGCACGCGTGGGAAGCCTCACCTTCAAGGCGCCGGAACGGCGCCTTGGAGTTTGCCAGCGGCCACACTAAGCCGAAAGCGCCCGCTCTCGTCAGATCGCGGAAGCTAAGTGGCTTCAGGCCTGGTTAGTAGCTGCATGGGAGACCGGCTGTGAACCCCAGGTGCTACAGGCGTTTTTTTGGGTTTGAGGCCCAATGGCTATGAGCACGCGTGGGAAGCCTCACCTTCAAGGCGCCGGAGCGGCGCCTTGGAGCGGCGCCTTGGAGTTTGCCTGCGGCCACACTAAGCCGAAAGCGCCCGCTCTCGTCAGATCGCGGAAGCTAAGTGGCTTCAGGCCTGGTTAGTAGCTGCATGGGAGACCGGCTGTGAACCCCAGGTGCTGCAGGCGTTTTTTTTGGGTTTGAGGCCCAATGGCTGTGAGCACGCGTGGGAAGCCTCACCTTCAAGGCGCCGGAGCGGCGCCTCGGAGTTTGCCTGCGGCCACACTAAGCCGAAAGCGCCCGCTCTCGTCAGATCGCGTAAGCTAAGTGGCTTCAGGCCTGGTTAGTAGCTGCATGGGAGACCGTGTGTGAACCCCAGGTGCTGCAGGTGTATTTTTGGGTTTGAGGCCCAATGGCTATGAGCACGCGTGGGAAGCCTCACCTTCAAGGCGCCGGAACGGCGCCTTGGAGTTTGCCAGCGGCCACACTAAGCCGAAAGCGCCCGCTCTCGTCAGATCGCGGAAGCTAAGTGGCTTCAGGCCTGGTTAGTAGCTGCATGGGAGACCGGCTGTGAACCCCAGGTGCTACAGGCGTTTTTTTGGGTTTGAGGCCCAATGGCTATGAGCACGCGTGGGAAGCCTCACCTTCAAGGCGCCGGAGCGGCGCCTTGGAGTTTGCCTGCGGCCACACTAAGCCGAAAGCGCCCGCTCTCGTCAGATCGCGGAAGCTAAGTGGCTTCAGGCCTGGTTAGTAGCTGCATGGGAGACCGGCTGTGAACCCCAGGTGCTGCAGGCGTTTTTTTGGGTTTGAGGCCCAATGGCTGTGAGCACGCGTGGGAAGCCTCACCTTCAAGGCGCCGGAGCGGCGCCTCGGAGTTTGCCTGCGGCCACACTAAGCCGAAAGCGCCCGCTCTCGTCAGATCGCGGAAGCTAAGTGGCTTCAGGCCTGGTTAGTAGCTGCATGGGAGACCGTGTGTGAACCCCAGGTGCTGCAGGTGTATTTTTGGGTTTGAGGCCCAATGGCTATGAGCACGCGTGGGAAGCCTCACCTTCAAGGCCCCGGAACGGCGCCTTGGAGTTTGCCTGCGGCCACACTAAGCCGAAAGCGCCCGCTCTCGTCAGATTGCGGAAGCTAAGTGGCTTCAGGCCTGGTTAGTAGCTGCATGGGAGACCGGCTGTGAACCCCAGGTGCTACAGGCGTTTTTTTGGGTTTGAGGCCCAATGGCTATGAGCACGCGTGGGAAGCCTCACCTTCAAGGCGCCGGAGCGGCGCCTTGGAGTTTGCCTGCGGCCATACTAAGCCGAAAGCGCCCGCCCTCATCAGATCGCGGAAGCTAAGTGGCTTCAGGCCTGGTTAGTAGCTGCATGGGAGACCGGCTGTGAACCCCAGGTGCTGCAGGTGTTTTTTTGGGTTTGAGGCCCAATGGCTGTGAGCACGCGTGGGAAGCCTCACCTTCAAGGCGCCGGAGCGGCGCCTTGGAGTTTGCCTGCGGCCACACTAAGCCGAAAGCGCCCGCTCTCGTCAGATCGCGGAAGCTAAGTGGCTTCAGGCCTGGTTAGTAGCTGCATGGGAGACCGGCTGTGAACCCCAGGTGCTGCAGGTGTTTTTTTGGGTTTGAGGCCCAATGGCTATGAGCACGCGTGGAAAGCCTCACCTTCAAGGCGCCGGAACGGTGCCTTGGAGCTTGCCTGCGGCCACACTAAGCCGAAAGCGCCCGCTCTCGTCAGATCGTGGAAGCTAAGTGGCTTCAGGCCTGGTTAGTAGCTGCATGGGAGACCGGCTGTGAACCCCAGGTGCTGCAGGTGTTTTTTTGGGTTTGAGGCCCAATGGCTATGAGCACGCGTGGGAAGCCTCACCTTCAAGGCGCCGGAACTGCGCCTTGGAGTTTGCCTGTGGCCACACTAAGCCGAAAGCGCCCGCTCTCGTCAGATCGCGGAAGCTAAGTGGCTTCAGGCCTAGTTAGTAGCTGCATGGGAGACCGGCTGTGAACCCCAGGTGCTGCAGGTGTTTTTTTGAGTTTGAGGCCCAATGGCTATGAGCACGCGTGGGAAGCCTCACCTTCAAGGCGCCGGAACGGCGCCTTGGAGTTTACCTGCGGCCACACTAAGCCGAAAGCGCCCGCTCTCGTCAGATCGAGGAAGCTAAGTGGCTTCAGGCCTGGTTAGTAGCTGCATGGGAGACCGGCTGTGAACCCCAGGTGCTGCAGGCGTTTTTTTTGGGTTTGAGGCCCAATGGCTGTGAGCACGCGTGGGAAGCCTCACCTTCAAGGCGCCGGAACGGCGCCTTGGAGTTTGCCTGCGGCCACACTAAGCCGAAAGCGCCTGTTCTCGTTAGATCGCGGAAGCTAAGTGGCTTCAGGCCTAGTTAGTAGCTGCATGAGAGACCGGCTGTGAACCCCAGGTGCTGCAGGTGTTTTTTTGGGTTTGAGGCCCAATGGCTATGAGCACGCGTGGGAAGCCTCACCTTCAAGGCGCCTGAGCGGCGCCTTGGAGTTTACCTGCGGCCACACTAAGCCGAAAGCGCCCGCTCTCGTCAGATCGCGGAAGCTAAGTGGCTTCAGGCCTGGTTAGTAGCTGCATGGGAGACCGGCTGTGAACCCCAGGTGCTGCAGGCGTTTTTTTGGGTTTGAGGCCCAATGGCTGTGAGCACGCGTGGGAAGCCTCACCTTCAAGGCGCCGGAACGGCGCCTTGGAGTTTGCCTGCGGCCACACTAAGCCGAAAGCGCCCGCTCTCGTCAGATCGCGGAAGCTAAGTGGCTTCAGGCCTGGTTAGTAGCTGCATGGGAGACCGGCTGTGAACCCCAGGTGCTGCAGGCGGTATTTTTGGGTTTGAGGCCCAATGGCTATGAGCACGCGTGAGAAGCCTCACCTTCAAGGCGCCGGAGCGGCGCCTTGGAGTTTGCCTGCGGCCACACTAAGCCGAAAGCGCCCGCTCTCGTCAGATCGCGGAAGCTAAGTGGCTTCAGGCCTGGTTAGTAGCTGCATGGGAGACCGGCTGTGAACCCCAGGTGCTGCAGGCGTTTTTTTTGGGTTTGAGGCCCAATGGCTATGAGCACGCGTCGGAAGCCTCACCTTCAAGGCGCCGGAACGGCGCCTTGGAGTTTGCCTGCGGCCACACTAAGCCGAAAGTGCCCGCTCTCGTCAGATCGCGGAAGCTAAGTGGCTTCAGGCCTGGTTAGTAGCTGCATGGGAGACCGGCTGTGAACCCCAGGTGCTGCAGGCGTTTTTTTTGGGTTTGAGGCCCAATGGCTATGAGCACGCGTGGGAAGCCTCACCTTCAAGGCGCCGGAACGGCGCCTTGGAGTTTGCCTGTGGCCACACTAAGCCGAAAGCGCCCGCTCTCGTCAGATCGCGGAAGCTAAGTGGCTTCAGGCCTGGTTAGTAGCTGCATGGGAGACTGGCTGTGAACCCCAGGTGCTGCAGGTGTTTTTTTGGGTTTGAGGCCCAATGGCTATGAGCACGCGTGGGAAGCCTCACCTTCAATGCGCCGGAACGGCGCCTTGGAGTTTGCCTGCGGCCACACTAAGCCGAAAGCGCCCGCTCTCGTCAGATCGCGCAAGCTAAGTGGCTTCAGGCCTGGTTAGTAGCTGCATGGGAGACCGGCTGTGAACCCCAGGTGCTGCAGGCGTTTTTTTGGGTTTGAGGCCCAATGGCTATGAGCACGCGTGGGAAGCCTCACCTTCAAGGCGCCGGAGCGGCGCCTTGGTGTTTGCCTGCGGCCACACTAAGCCGAAAGCGCCCGCTCTCGTCAGAATGCGGAAGCTAAGTGGCTTCAGGCCTGGTTAGTAGCTGCATGGGAGACCGGCTGTGAACCCCAGGTGCTGCAGGTGTTTTTTTGGGTTTGAGGCCCAATGGCTATGAGCACGCGTGGGAAGCCTCACCTTCAAGGCGCCGGAGCGGCGCCTTGGAGTTTGACTGCGGCCACACTAAGCCGAAAACGCCCGCTCTCGTCAGATCGCGGAAGCTAAGTGGCTTCAGGCCTGGTTAGTAGCTGCATGGGAGACCGGCTGTGAACCCCAGGTGCTGCAGGCGTTTTTTTGGGTTTGAGGCCCAATGGCTATGAGCACGCGTGGGAAGCCTCACCTTCAAGGCGCCGGAACGGCGCCTTGGAGTTTGCCTGTGGCCACACTAAGCCGAAAGCGCCCGCTCTCGTCAGATCGCGGAAGCTAAGTGGCTTCAGGCCTGGTTAGTAGCTGCATGGGAGACTGGCTGTGAACCCCAGGTGCTGCAGGTGTTTTTTTGGGTTTGAGGCCCAATGGCTATGAGCACGCGTGGGAAGCCTCACCTTCAATGCGCCGGAACGGCGCCTTGGAGTTTGCCTGCGGCCACACTAAGCCGAAAGCGCCCGCTCTCGTCAGATCGCGCAAGCTAAGTGGCTTCAGGCCTGGTTAGTAGCTGCATGGGAGACCGGCTGTGAACCCCAGGTGCTGCAGGCGTTTTTTTGGGTTTGAGGCCCAATGGCTATGAGCACGCGTGGGAAGCCTCACCTTCAAGGCGCCGGAGCGGCGCCTTGGAGTTTGCCTGCGGCCACACTAAGCCGAAAGCGCCCGCTCTCGTCAGAATGCGGAAGCTAAGTGGCTTCAGGCCTGGTTAGTAGCTGCATGGGAGACCGGCTGTGAACCCCAGGTGCTGCAGGTGTTTTTTTGGGTTTGAGGCCCAATGGCTATGAGCACGCGTGGGAAGCCTCACCTTCAAGGCGCCGGAGCGGCGCCTTGGAGTTTGACTGCGGCCACACTAAGCCGAAAACGCCCGCTCTCGTCAGATCGCGGAAGCTAAGTGGCTTCAGGCCTGATTAGTAGCTGAGTGGGAGACCGGCTGTGAACCCCAGGTGCTGCAGGTGTTTTTTTGGGTTTGAGGCCCAGTGGCTATGAGCACGCGTGGGAAGCCTCACCTTCAAGGCGCCGGAACGGCGCCTTGGAGTTTGCCTGCGGCCACACTAAGCCGAAAGCGCCCGCTCTCGTCAGATCGCGGAAGCTAAGTGGCTTCAGGCCTGGTTAGTAGCTGCATGGGAGACCGGCTGTGAACCCCAGGTGCTGCAGGTGTTTTTTTGGGTTTGAGGCCCAATGGCTATGAGCACGCGTGGGAAGCCTCACCTTCAAGGCGCCGGAGCGGCGCCTTGCAGTTTGCCTGCGGCCACACTAAGCCGAAAGCGCCTGCTCTCGTCAGATCGCGGAAGCTAAGTGGCTTCAGGCCTGGTTAGTAGCTGCATGGGAGACCGGCTGTGAACCCCAGGTGCTGCAGGCGGTTTTTTGGGTTTGAGGCCCAATGGCTATGAGCACGCGTGGGAAGCCTCACCTTCAAGGCGCCAGAACGGCGCCTTGGAGTTTGCCTGCGGCCACACTAAGCCGAAAGTGCCTGCTCTCGTCAGATCGCGGAAGCTAAGTGGCTTCAGGCCTGGTTAGTAGCTGCATGGGAGACCGGCTGTGAAC
The DNA here is from genome assembly GCF_040937935.1 of Hyperolius riggenbachi. Classification (NCBI taxonomy): domain Eukaryota; kingdom Metazoa; phylum Chordata; class Amphibia; order Anura; family Hyperoliidae; genus Hyperolius; species Hyperolius riggenbachi. Next base: position 140,013,054 of record NC_090647.1, on the reverse strand, counting down.
CCCAGGTGCTGCAGGCGTTTTTTTGGGTTTGAGGCCCAATGGCTATGAGCACGCGTGGGAAGCCTCACCTTCAAGGCGCCGGAGCGGCGCCTTGGAGTTTGCCTGCGGCCACACTAAGCCGAAAGTGCCCGCTCTCGTCAGATCGCGGAAGCTAAGTGGCTTCAGGCCTGGTTAGTAGCTGCATGGGAGACCGGCTGTGAAGACCAGGTGCTGCAGGCGTTTTTTTGGGTTTGAGGCCCAATGGCTATGAGCACGCGTGGGAAGCCTCACCTTCAAGGCGCCGGAGCGGCGCCTTGGAGTTTGCCTGCGGCCACACTAAGCCGAAAGCGCCCGCTCTCGTCAGATCGCGGAAGCTAAGTGGCTTCAGGCCTGGTTAGTAGCTGCATGGGAGACCGGCTGTGAACCCCAGGTGCTGCAGGTGTTTTTTTGGGTTTGAGGCCCAATGGCTATGAGCACGCGTGGAAAGCCTCACCTTCAAGGCGCCGGAACGGTGCCTTGGAGCTTGCCTGCGGCCACACTAAGCCGAAAGCGCCCGCTCTCGTCAGATCGTGGAAGCTAAGTGGCTTCAGGCCTGGTTAGTAGCTGCATGGGAGACCGGCTGTGAACCCCAGGTGCTGCAGGTGTTTTTTTGGGTTTGAGGCCCAATGGCTATGAGCACGCGTGGGAAGCCTCACCTTCAAGGCGCCGGAACGGCGCCTTGGAGTTTGCCTGCGGCCACACTAAGCCGAAAGCGCCCGCTCTCGTCAGATCGCGGAAGCTAAGTGGCTTCAGGCCTAGTTAGTAGCTGCATGGGAGACCGGCTGTGAACCCCAGGTGCTGCAGGTGTTTTTTTGGGTTTGAGGCCCAATGGCTATGAGCACGCGTGGGAAGCCTCACCTTCAAGGCGCCGGAACGGCGCCTTGGAGTTTACCTGCTGCCACACTAAGCCGAAAGCGCCCGCTCTCGTCAGATCGAGGAAGCTAAGTGGCTTCAGGCCTGGTTAGTAGCTGCATGGGAGACCGGCTGTGAACCCCAGGTGCTGCAGGCGTTTTTTTGGGTTTGAGGCCCAATGGCTGTGAGCACGCGTGGGAAGCCTCACCTTCAAGGCGCCGGAGCGGCGCCTTGGAGTTTGCCTGCGGCCACACTAAGCCGAAAGCGCCCGCTCTCGTCAGATCGCGGAAGCTAAGTGGCTTCAGGCCTGGTTAGTAGCTGCATGGGAGACCGGCTGTGAACCCCAGGTGCTGCAGGCGTTTTTTTGGGTTTGAGGCCCAATGGCTGTGAGCACGCGTGGGAAGCCTCACCTTCAAGGCGCCGGAACGGCGCCTTGGAGTTTGCCTGCGGCCACACTAAGCCGAAAGCGCCCGCTCTCGTCAGATCGCGGAAGCTAAGTGGCTTCAGGCCTGGTTAGTAGCTGCATGGGAGACCGGCTGTGAACCCCAGGTGCTGCAGGCGTTTTTTTGGGTTTGAGGCCCAATGGCTATGAGCACGCGTGGGAAGCCTCACCTTCAAGGCGCCGGAACGGCGCCTTGGAGTTTGCCTGCAGCCACACTAAGCCGAAAGCGCCTGTTCTCGTTAGATCGCGGAAGCTAAGTGGCTTCAGGCCTAGTTAGTAGCTGCATGAGAGACCGGCTGTGAACCCCAGGTGCTGCAGGTGTTTTTTTGGGTTTGAGGCCCAATGGCTATGAGCACGCGTGGGAAGCCTCACCTTCAAGGCGCCTGAGCGGCGCCTTGGAGTTTACCTGCGGCCACACTAAGCCGAAAGCGCCCGCTCTCGTCAGATTGCGGAAGCTAAGTGGCTTCAGGCCTGGTTAGTAGCTGCATGGGAGACCGGCTGTGAACCCCAGGTGCTGCAGGCGTTTTTTTGGGTTTGAGGCCCAATGGCTGTGAGCACGCGTGGGAAGCCTCACCTTCAAGGCGCCGGAACGGCGCCTTGGAGTTTGCCTGCGGCCACACTAAGCCGAAAGTGCCCGCTCTCGTCAGATCGCGGAAGCTAAGTGGCTTCAGGCCTGGTTAGTAGCTGCATGGGAGACCGGCTGTGAACCCCAGGTGCTGCAGGCGTTTATTTGGGTTTGAGGCCCAATGGCTATGAGCACGCGTGGGAAGCCTCACCTTCAAGGCGCCGGAGCGGCGCCTTGGAGTTTGCCTGCGGCCACACTAAGCCGAAAGTGCCCGCTCTCGTCAGATCGCGGAAGCTAAGTGGCTTCAGGCCTGGTTAGTAGCTGCATGGGAGACCGGCTGTGAACCCCAGGTGCTGCAGGCGTTTTTTTGGGTTTGAGGCCTAATGGCTATGAGCACGCGTGGGAAGCCTCACCTTCAAGGCGCCGGAACGGCGACTTGGAGTTTGCCTGTGGCCACACTAAGCCGAAAGCGCCCGCTCTCGTCAGATCGCGGAAGCTAAGTGGCTTCAGGCCTGGTTAGTAGCTGCATGGGAGACTGGCTGTGAACCCCAGGTGCTGCTGGTGTTTTTTTGGGTTTGAGGCCCAATGGCTATGAGCACGCGTGGGAAGCCTCACCTTCAATGCGCCGGAACGGCGCCTTGGAGTTTGCCTGCGGCCACACTAAGCCGAAAGCGCCCGCTCTCATCAGATCGCGCAAGCTAAGTGGCTTCAGGCCTGGTTAGTAGCTGCATGGGAGACCGGCTGTGAACCCCAGGTGCTGCAGGCGTTTTTTTGGGTTTGAGGCCCAATGGCTATGAGCACGCGTGGGAAGCCTCACCTTCAAGGCGCCGGAGCGGCGCCTTGGAGTTTGCCTGCGGCCACACTAAGCCGAAAGCGCCCGCTCTCGTCAGAATGCGGAAGCTAAGTGGCTTCAGGCCTGGTTAGTAGCTGCATGGGAGACCGGCTGTGAACCCCAGGTGCTGCAGGTGTTTTTTTGGGTTTGAGGCCCAATGGCTATGAGCACGCGTGGGAAGCCTCACCTTCAAGGCGCCGGAGCGGCGCCTTGGAGTTTGCCTGCGGCCACACTAAGCCGAAAACGCCCGCTCTCGTCAGATCGCGGAAGCTAAGTGGCTTCAGGCCTGATTAGTAGCTGAGTGGGAGACCGGCTGTGAACCCCAGGTGCTGCAGGTGTTTTTTTGGGTTTGAGGCCCAGTGGCTATGAGCACGCGTGGGAAGCCTCACCTTCAAGGCGCCGGAACGGCGCCTTGGAGTTTCCCTGCGGCCACACAAAGCCGAAAGCACCCGCTCTCGTCAGATCGCGGAAGCTAAGTGGCTTCAGGCCTGGTTAGTAGCTGCATGGGAGACCGGCTGTGAACCCCAGGTGCTGCAGGCGTTTTTTTGGGTTTGAGGCCCAATGGCTATGAGCACGCGTGGGAAGCCTCACCTTCAAGGCGCCGGAACGGCGCCTTG